>NC_133774.1:133030845-133279909 GCF_003597395.2 Chelonoidis abingdonii
AAGCACTTGCCTTGCGTTTCCCCTTCCCTCAGAAATTTCCTTGTAATTTTTTTTTTTTTTGTCCTTTTTTTTTTTTCTCACCCCTACTGGGTTTTCTTTTTAAAAAGTCTTAGTCTTGCTGGATCAGATGGCTAAGAACTCTAGTCTCACAGCAAAGTGAGCTGATGCTGTCTGTTTTGATAACACGGTATCTGTCGCCTCTCGCCTTCTCCAGAAGTTATTAGGAAGCTGATTTACACAATCAGCCAGAATTCTGCTTTTAGACCTGATGAGCTGCCCAAACCCTATTCCAGCAAATGCTCTTCAGCGTGTGCTTAACTTACTTCCATGTCCTATGCTGTCAATGACTGAGTCCATTGCTAAAGATAAAGCATGTGCTTTAGAGGTGTGACTGCGACCTTAGTATCCACTAGGAATAGATATATTGAGCTAACTGCCGTGATATTTCTGATTTACCCAGGATGTACAATGGGATTGGAATCAAGATAAATCACGGCTGAAACTTTTTGTTGTCCTGAAATGGCTTCTATTTAGATCAGTAATACTTACCAGCACTATGTTCTCCTGTTCTACTCCCAGGGGCCATGCAGACTGCTTGCTATTTTAAGCAGTCCTGGGTCGCACTGTGCAGCATGAACTGCTAAAAATTTCAAAATAAATGATGGGGGGTCACCACTAAACTGATTCAGAATGGGTGCAAAGAGACCATTTGCTTCTGTTGAAAGGGTGCAATAACTCCAGTTTGATCCACACTTGTTCTTTAAATCAAAAGATTCTAATGCATCACTGGTCACACTCGCAAATACCCATGGACATTGCTGGGGCTAGATCAAAAAGCATGGGCTTTTCATAGAATATTAAAAAGTCGTCACCAGATTGAACTCAATGCGGTTTCTCTCTACGTCTTTGCCACCAGGTTCCTTTTACCTATTCAGTAAATTGATTTGGGCTTTCAAGTCATTTCTATGCACAAAGGATGACTTTCATTCTAACAGGCAGCCTCCAACAGTCACAGAATGTTATGGTGTTTTTTTTCCGGCGTCCCTTTGGAAACAAAGATAACTTGTCTATTAAAATCAACATTAAATAAGGTAAAATGGCTCACTTGTATTAGTGGCTGTTTTTTTCCAGCTAGTTCTTTTCTTGTCTGGTTACAGATACCTTGTGTTTTTTCCGCAATTTAGGTATGAAATCTTGTTTTCTGTAAACTATGGCGTTATAGCCTCTGCTACCTCTGAGCCCATTTTCTAGAGATAACTAGGACATTAATATCTGGAAAACAAATTGTAATGACAGTTCCTAGTGAGTACAGATGATTTCTGATTAATTCATTAGTTTCAAATCCAGTATGTACTCTCGTTCGACATGTTAACATTATTTAATTGCAGATTTTTGTTCATCTGCTGTCATTATAGTAGCTATTTTGCTGTACTATTATTCATGCCGCAATAAGCAACCTTTGGCTGCAGAAAGCAGACAGCTCATTTCAGTTACGGAAGCAAATAACCTCTTATAGAAGAAAACAGTCTCGTTTTGTGGTGGGTATCGTTTATCACAGGTATTTTGATTTGGGGGCAGCCCCACTACAAGCCACAGGTAGGGACTGTGCCATTCTTGCAATACCATACCTCCAGTTACCATAACGCACTGCAAAAAAGCAGGAGAATGAAGGTGGAAGGATTCTTGCCAACATACCCATGGACAGCAATTACTGTACAGTACAAACTGTCTCAACATAATAAATTAAAGGCCCATTGAATATCTTGTTTCTTTTTGAAATACTGCTTAAAAAATTGCTACATATGGCACGATAACACTTTGTATCTACATATATTTATTATAAAAGTTTTTTTTCACCCTCCTGTCTTTATTACGTGGAATTCTGCTAAAATAAAATAAATTGTTTGATTTAAGGTGGACTATCATTTATAAAATAAGTTTTACATGTGAGATTCTATGCGTTTTGTTTATGTTTGCTATACAGCGAAATAGGTCTTGATTAGCTATGTACAACTGGACAACCTTAGCTTGTATTCTTTCCTGTGTGAGCCGAAACCGCGGAGTTGGGTTAGTGCCTGCTGTCAGCAGTCGGCATGCAGTGGCTGCTCTAGGACTGGTTGCGATGGGTTCTGTCATGCTCGGAAAAGGCTGTATCCTCACTATTCTTTCGCTCTGTTTCACTCTCGAGCTAGCTGCCTCTCAGAGCTTTGTGTTCGGTTTCCACTTCTATCTGTTGGATAATGTGGCCGTGGGCTTTGTGTCTTTTTGCCTCCGGCTTGTTGACTAGTTTCTCTTTGTGCGAGGCTCCTGTGCTGGCTCGATCTTCCGTGTGTGGTCTCATATTCCTCATCCTCTGAATATCCTCAGGAGGACTAGGTGGTGGGACTGTTCTGCTCTCATGCGGCGGGGTCTGTGTGGAGCGGAGTTAAACGTGCTGCCAATGTCGATGGTCATACTTCTCCCGTAATGAGGTGGCGTCACCAGAAGGCAGAGGCCTCTCTCTTCCACTAAGGACTGACCGCACAGAAGGGCAGATACAGTTAGTGGATTTACTGGTGGAGACATTTCTGGAAGGGGCGGGCTTTGGAGAACTGGAGTGTGGAAATCAAGCAGGTGACATGCGAGCGGTGTGGTATAGCGATAATACCTGAATAATGACATATACAAAAAGGCCCATAAAGGTGGAGAAGAATAACATAAGAGAAAAATTTAAGAAAGGCCACCTATTGCGGAAAAATCATGTGTTCATGTGTATCCATGTCCCGTTCTGTTGATGTCACATGCATACCTTGGGAATATAGGAATCATTTTTCTAATGATGCAATAGTCAGTTATGTATTTTTGCATTGTGCTTGCCTTGCACCTGTTGCTATGGATGTTACATGCATGCATACAAGCTGTGGATTTAGACATGTGCTTGTGGCTGATGCAGGGATAATCCTGCCGTAGAGAAGTGCTACTGTTTCATTTTAGGCATCACTGAACAATGCTATCGGCCTCTGTCAATGCTTCATAATCTAGATACCTGCAGAGAGCGTTCCCAGTGTTATTAGCACATGTATGTTTAGCCTAGAAATGCTTTTGTTCTTATGGGGAAAATGTCAAGGAAGGAGAGGCTTTGATGAATCCGAAGTGTAGGCTATTAGAGAGGCAGGGAGTATTTTCAGTTCTTTGGCGAGTCCAGCTGAGGGAATTAGGAGCAGGAGATGAAGAAACACAATTGCAGATGCAGTAGTTTATAAAGCTACAGTTGCTTGTTGTTCAGGCAACATTGCCTCATGCCTGGGACTTGGAGGGAATGGCGGGAAAGAACTAAATTGAGCGAGTGGAGCTAGCTGAAGCCTGAGCTGCATACCTCTGCTAAAACAGAGGGGCAGATTCTTTGCCACCTTTACTCACGCTGAGTAAGTGGTTCTTACTGTACAGTAGTTCCACTGACGTCAGAATTGGACCAGAGGACTTAGGTGGACCCTAATATTCAAAAATATCGGCCTGGTTCAAACTGATCAGGATCTCCAACTTTGTGCAGTGGGAAATCTGGGTGACAACCATGGACCCCTGGATGAAACATTCCACACTAGTATTCCTGACATATAGCATGGTTGGCTTTTAAATGCGTAAAAATGCATTTTAAAATGGCAGCTGTTCCTTAAGTGGAATATATCTTAAAGGTCTTTTTCAGGCACACCTCCACACCACCCACCCGCGCCACTATCTCCGTTGCCATTTCTATGCGGGTGCATGAGCCACCGCTGGGACAAAATGATCTGGCACAGGCTTACAGAAATCAAAAACAGAGCTTTCCTGCCCCTGCTGTGGAACAGAGCTGACACAAGGATGGTTTGGCTCAGTGTTAATGGCCTCTACGAGAATATTTATCTCAGAGTCCCTTGCATCTTTTTTTCTTTCTGAGGGGGAAAAAGGGGGTTTTTTTAGCCAAGTTGAGGTGATTTTTAATGGAGCTAAGCTGCCAGAGGTAGGCAGCCGTCTTAACAAAATTCTCCTGAAGTTCAAAAGAAAACAAGGGCCAGATCTCTCGTGGTGTAATCGGGTCCTTGCTCCCTGCACTCGTCGGAGCCGACTAATTCACCTCAGCTGAGGATCTGGCTCAATGACGCTGATCACAGGCACATGAACAGCACGACATTCAATTGGTTGTTTTTGCAGCTGCTTTTCCTTTCCCTGAAACTTTCACCTGCTTGAATTTCAGTCTGTGATTCAACGTAACGATACGTATAACCACAGGTGTAGTGGCTCCTGCCCAGTTATAGGCCTACTGCCTGATACAGTGCATTTTATGTTTCATTGGTGAATAATTATCTGAGTTCTGACCACGATCAAAAGCAGTCTAATCAAAATTGTCATCCAAAGCAATGACTCAGTTCTGCATTTTCTTCTTGATTATCCAGCAGGGTTAATTGAAAGGAGGGAAATGAGGCTTAGATTCTCAGCTCTGACTGTGTCGCTCCAATGGATTTCCGTGCAGTGCTATGCTGATTTCAATCTGTCCTTTGTTTCTAGGGAAACATCGACGAAGTAACCATTCCTGTGGCACAATGAAGTTGGCCACTATCAGACCAGAGAGGAAAAATAGGTTGTGTGTCAAATAACAGAATAACATCATTCCTCTTTTCATAATATTCTCAGGAGGCCTCTGCATGCTAATACTCGATCATATTTCTATAAGTGATTGCTTCAGGGATCAAGTTTCTGACAACAAACTGCTTGCTAGCAGAAGTTTCACTTCAGTATTGTTTAAGTTAAACTGGCAGCATCAACGTCCGTATAATGAAATGCACAACCATCAGAACCACTTAGAGGAGTAGTGCATCGTATTGCGAATAGCATGTTATGACTGGGTGTTCTGTCACGCAAAGGAGAGAATTCCACTATGAATGACCATTGACGGTCCCTTCTCAGCCCAATATGTCATAATGGACCATGACACTTTACGACACGTAATTAACAACTGGGTGTATCAACGTTCTCGAAGTTGATGCGCTGTAAAACCGATTTACAACAATTAAAATAAAATGAGATAGATCCGGTTAAACTTATCTAAGAGGAATCCACACACAGAGCTGCAGAACTGGATATATAACGAAACAATTACAAATCACTTTGTGTTGTCGGCATACAATGGATCAATGCTACTGAATGGTGACGGATCCTAATCTTTTTCTTGGATGTAGGTGCGTTCCGGTGCGCCTTGCCCTATATCTTGACGCTCAGTTCTATGGGCTCCAATTACCGTGTCTCGCAGGAAAATGAAGAGCAAGAAGAGGGGAAGCAGCGGAACAGCGGACCAAAGGTCCACTCTACACTACCCTAGGGTTCCAGCCCTTCAGCTTATGTAGGCTCGCAGTTACTTCTATCCCATTGTAGTTATCCCTCAGTGCTCTATGTGCCGGAGGAGAGATCCTGCATGCTCTGCTTTCCCTTCCCCTAAGGTCCTGCTGGCTAACAGCATTACTTATCTCCAAATCTAGTCAGTAGTCCTTCCCTCTTCTGTCTGACTGAAGCGGTTAATTTTCATTAGATCCTTGAGGCAGGGCACGTTAAACTTGGCTACCAGTCCATTTACTCCTGCAGTGTAAGTCTTTCCTGCCTCACAAGGGTCAATAGGTTCATCTGAATATCCTAGTCATATATACTCCCAATCTACACACTCTCCATGTCTGTCCTGGCCTGCTGATTCATTCCCAGCGGATGATGTCTATCACTTGCGGACATTATTCCGATTTTACACATACACCAGGTTTATGTAAACAGTTCTATATCGTCAGATCAGCACGCCGGCCACACTAAGTACACATTAATATACCGGCCGCAGATGTATGCCGTCCAATGGTAACGAGGCTAAAGCGTCGGATTCACAGAAGACGTCGATGCACCGTCGGGGTAAGCTATACCATGAGTACGCCTAGTTGCCGACGTCGCGCGCGACAAACTGCCATTGGTATTTCTAGGGTGTGCAGAATCTCAAGTGCGCAAAAAACAGTGTAGACCACGGTGATGTCTAGGTAAACATGTCATACACTCAAATTACCTATCCTCTCAGTCGAAACAAGGCAGGACATCCCTTGATTTCAACGCCTTTTTACCACCTGGATATGCCTGGCAAGGGATTTGCCTTGGCATCGGCAATCCTGAGTGCAGGCTTTGCCTCGTTTCTCGACTGTCACCAGTATAGATGTATCTGGCGGCTGTGACAGCGTGGACTGCCCAGTCTGCCTAACACATAGCAGACATTCATTGCTTTGAAGGTAGCAAGAACCCGCGCTCACCATACCTACTGCACTGACTCTCCCAATACATTGTAAACAAATTGAGCGATGATTCATCAACCGGTTATCTCAGTTCAGGTACTGTACACGTCTGCCTGCCTGTCTGACGGTTGCTCACTGGCTGCCTCGCCTGAAGATACGACTCGGAGAGTGCCAATGGACAACAAATGGAAGAGAATGACTCCATGTGTCATTCCCTAGTTATTATATCTTTGTCAAAAAAGACAATAGCAGATCCAGTCTGGCTAGAGTATGGGAGTGATACTAGAGAGCCAGAGACAGCACAGCCGCTCCGTTCGCGTCCCAGAGAATCCCGCAAGAACGAATGAGCTGCATTGCCATTCTTAAGTGGGACGTCCTGCCAAAACCCACCCTTTGCTTCCCTCTCCCCAACCTCTTGAGTTCCCTGGCGTAGGTCGCGCGCGGCGCGCGATGTGGGTGTGTGTGAAGTTAAAGTAAGCAGGAATAAGACAGTGACTTTTAAGTGGTAAATGAGGGGGAGCAGCTCAGTTCTTGATAGTCCAGGCAGTACAGAATTTTTCTTTGGACATGCAGGGGAGGGTCATATAGAGCTACAGTGCTCAGTTCTATGATGAGGAATGGTTATACCAGCCATTCTGTGCATATTTTGCCGGGAAATGACGGGAATATATCCCATTTTAAGCAGGGCCCCCGGCAGAGGCAGCCAGGAGCCTCATGGTGCTGTTATGAACAATGGCAGAAGGGACTACAATCTGATGCTACCTCGGAAGGGGATGCGTGCGTGTTCGATTGCAGCACCCGTCTACCGCAGCATCGCAGTGAATAGGGTGAATTGAAAAAAGGCGAGAACATGTTTTGTTCGGCTTTTCGTTTTGTGGGGGAAAGGGGTGTAATTTGACGCTTACCCTGAAACGATTCGAGGGAATAGATTTTGACTCTTCAGTTTCCTGGGGCTGCCAAGATGCAATGCTTTTCAGAGATGCGGGGTGTGGATAGCTGAGGTCTCAGTACCCTCCTTCCTCCCTGAGCATCCATAATTTGATTCTTTGGCTTTCGTTTACGTTGGTCACAACGCATGTAGTGTGGCCTCCGTTCTATCACAGCCCTGGAGATTGTTCAAATGCTTTGTCATTTAGTCTTCTATACGGAGCTTGAATAGAAAGATTTGTCTCCCCAATAACAGCGATCTGATCAGTATCTCCCGTACGTTCATGCTGGAGCTTCTTTTTTGGATTTTGGGACTGCATCCGCCAACCCGCTGCTGATCAGCGCTCCACGCTGGGCAAAATAAGGAAATGAAATTCAAAAGTTCGCAGGGCTTTTCCTATCTACCTGGCCAGTGCATCTGAGTTCAGATTGCTTTCCAGAGCGGTCACAATGGTGCACTGTGGGATACTGCCCGGAGGCCAACACCGTCGATTTGTGGCCACACTAACCCTAATCCGACATGGCAATATTGATTTCAGCGCTACGCCTCTCGTTGGGGAGGCGTACAGAAACCGGTTTAAAGAGCCCTTTATATCGATATAAAGGGCCTCGTTGTGTGAATGGATGCAGGGTTAAATCGGTTTAACGCTGCTAAATTCGGTTTAAACACGTACTGTAGACCAGGCCACAGTGTGTAGACCAGGTCTTAGGTCAGCCACAGAGATGGTTTCTACAAGTTTCTCTGGTGTGAGATGCAGCTAATATGTTCTACTGAATACAAGGTGGATGCCCAGCAGGTGTAAACTGGTGTTGCTCCATGGACTTCAATGGAGCCAGGACAACATGCATTAGCTGAGGAGCTGGTCCTCAACCCTTATTTAGCTTTTAAAGTAAAATTAAGATGTTACTCAGGTTAACTGTAGAGATCAGAGCCTTGAAGGAATATATTCTTATCTCATTAACTCTCTGCACACCAAAGTCTTAGAGGAGAAGGCAATCTGCATTTTTATTTTATCAAGTTCTTTTATGGTTCAAATGCAGCTTTAATCTAGAGTCTCTCTCTCCCCCTATCCTCCAGAAATAATTTTCCATTTATTTCCTGCAGGCTGAAAATAGATGAGGCCTAATTTAACACCCAGGGTTCATGGTAATATCAAGCACAGGTTTGGGCCATCACTGACTGGTGATTTATTGTAAAAATGCAGTCTGTATTTCCCCCTGGAATGTTATTTGGAGGAAATGCAATACCTGGAGATGCAGTGCCCTCTTTTTCCTTGTTAGAATGAAGAGCTATATACCCCAAAAGACAGCTAATGTGTCAAAATGCTGCCCAGGGTAACCTAGACACTCCAGAAGGGCAGTGCAAACAACATCCTCTCTTCTCACCCAGAAGATCAAATATGCTATACTAATGATACTGCATGAACTTGGGAGTACAATCCATATGGCCCATAGACAGTACAGAATACAATATTAGCTACTATAGACCCTGATCCAGCAAAGCACTTAAGCACATGTGTGATGGGGTGGCTGCGCCTCACTGGTATGTAAGGGGTTTAAGCCACCCTGGTGAGGCTGCGTGGGAGGCAGCTAATAGGGAAAAAGCTTGCAGATCCAGCCAATTAGGGGAAAGTTTATTGGAGGAGCCAACCAAGGCCGGGCTGGCCCATATAAAAAGAGGCTGCAGAGCAGAGGAGGGAGCAGTCACTCCCTGGAGTTCGAGGGAGGAGGACTGGCTGCTTAGAAGGCTGGAGCACCATGGACAGAGCAGAGTCAGCAGCGTAAGAGGAAGCTCCAGGCTGAGGGCTGCCAGACTGAGGCCCTGATACAAGGGCAGAGGAGGTGCTGGGGCAGCAGGGAAGTGGTCCAGGGAAGGAGACAGTGGAGTTAGAGGAGGGACAGTATGTGGCTGCCAGCTATAGGCTCCCTGGTTAGGGGCAGGGCCGTCCTTAGGCATAGGCAAAATAGGCAAATGCATAGGGCCTCACTCTGCCTGGGGGCACCACTCCACAGGCAGCCCAGACAGACGGGAAGCAGTGGAGCATGTAGGAGCAGGGCTGCTGGGTCCTAGAGAGAGCAGAATGCTGCACAGTCTGAGGAATGGGATTGGCTGGGGTCTCTGGGAAGGGGAGGGGGTAAGGGCTGGGGAAGGAGCTCACCTGTGAGTGTGCACTCTTTCCCCCCGGCTGAGGTGAGGTGAAAGGCAGGACTCTGTGGCTCGGCAACCAAGTATCTTTTGTTTGTCCCGCAAACATCCATTCTTCTCCCCCCCTGCCCCACGGAGCACCCCAACCTTCTCCCTCCTCGCCCAGGAGCATCCCTTCTCTCTCATCCTCCTCCCCTTCCGTCAGGCCGGATTGGTGAGGTGCTGGGGGTAGGTCGGGGGAGGGCAAGCTGCATGCCTGCTGAGAATGAAGTGAAAGTAACTCACTCCTCGGCAGCGAGCCAGGATTGGAATGTCACACAGGGCTGGGCTGGGTTAGCCAAGATGTGTGAAAAATCAGGAATAGGGGATTGGGTACAGTGATTAGATATCCCTATTTTATAGGACAGTCCCAATTTTGGGGTCTTTTTCTTATATAGGCTCCTTTTACCACCCTCTCCCCAATCCCTGTCCTGAATTTTTCACACTTTCTGTCTGGTCACTCTAGGTGGAGTAATTGGTGCCTATATAAGACAAAGCCCCCAAATATCAGGACTGGCCCTATAAAATCAGGACATATGGATCTGGCCACCCTAATCTGGGGAGTGCCCTCCCCCGGGCTGGCAGCTGCCAGAGATCCATCTCAATCCGGGGGAGCTGCACAGGGCAGGATGAGCTGCTGTGGCTCCATGGATGCCTTGTCCCTGAGATCAGATGCTGTGCTAACTTCACCATGGTCCGTAGGCTGGTGTGGTGCCCATTGGGTGTGATTGGGACCTGAGGGTTTGCTGCTGCTGTTGCAACTCTGCCACCCAAGAGGTGGATTTTGGGGTCCTGCAGTTTTCCACCTATCTCTCCTACTACTGCAGCTGTTGACAGAGGTGGGGGTGAGCCAAGCATGAAAGCAGTGCTGTGTTGCCATTTAGGTTGTCATTTAACAACTTTGTTTCCAAAAATTCTTGTAACAATTCCTGAATCCAATTTCAATATTTTTTTTAAAAAAACAATATCTTAGCCAAAACAGAAAATTAAGTTGTTGACAATTATTTAGTGACAGTTGGTTTGAGGCAGGGAGTCGCCAGTTTTTCATCAGAGAAACAAAAATGTTGACTGACCTTCCTATAGCCTGTTACTCCTGATAAGAGCCTCCAAACACTGTAATATGCCTCATCTCCTTACTAGTGTATAAAGCAGGGGTCGGCAACCTACGGAACACGTGTCAAAGGTGGCAGGTGAGCTGATTTTTGATGGTATGCAGCGGCAGGCTGAGCGGCTCAGCCCACCACTGCTCTGGGGTTCCGCGCTGCCCTATTGCCAGCTGGGATACCAGCCATCGCCCACTCAGCACCTGCTTGCGGCCTGGGGACCCCCAAAGGAACCCAGGCTGCCGTGGGCTGAGGCAGGACCGGTGCCATAGACCTCAGATAATAACAATAGTTGAATATCAATCTGAGAAGTTTATGAAGCTGGCTGGTGGCGGGCTGAGCAGGGCCGGTGGGGGGTTGAGTGGCTCAGTCTGCTGCCAGTCTGGGGTGCCAGCAGCACTCAGCCTACTGCTACTACTCCGGGGTTCCGGCTGCCGGCCCTTGCCAGTCAGGAGCTCAGCCGCCGGCCCCACTCTGCCTCCTGCCAGCCTGGTGAGCAGAATCCCAGGCTGGTAGCGGCTGAGGGGGTTGGCGGCCGGGATCCTGGCTGGCAGGAGTTGGTGGTCAGAACCCCAGACCAGCAGCGGGCTGAGCAGGCCTGGGATCCTTGTCTAGGTTCCAGCCACCAGCCCCGCTTAGCCCGCTGCCGGTTTGGGTTTTCATTTACTCAGCTGGCAGTGGCCTGAGCAGGACCGGTGGCCAAGACCTCAGATAATAACAATAGTTGAGATATCAATCTGAGGAAGTTTATGAAGCATTGGTTGCTATTTCGGAAGAAGCCAGAGATCCAAAAGCTAAAAGTGAAGCACAGTCATTGGCCTCTGAAATATCCAGCTTCAAGTTTCTAACATCTGTCGTAATCTGGTATGACATTCTTGTTAAAATCTCAAGTGTAAGCAAAATAATGCAGAGTCCAATGATGCAGCTTGATTCAACACTTACCTTACTAAACAACACACAAGACTTTTTAGTGAAATACAGAGAACATGGATTCAAAGAAGCACAGGTTACAGCAAGAGAGCTTGCACAGGCACTCGGTGTAGAACCAAATTTCCATGTGCGAATGTGACACGAGTTTCAAGGAAAAAACGACAAATGGAATATGAAGGAGCAGATGAGCCCATAGACGATCCAGAAAAGAAATTTGAGGTTGAATTTTTAATGTTGTGATGGATAAAGCAGTATCTGCTGTTGATGAAAGGTTTAATACCTTGCAAGTACACCATGAACAGTTTGGATTTTTGTATGACATAACTAAATTCAACGAAATAGGAAAACAAGAGCAACTAATGACAAAGTGCAAGAACCTAGAGAGCCTCCTGAAGCACGGTGATAGTTTTGATTTAAATGGACTTGAACTGTACGAAGAATTGAGTACACTGTCATCAATGTTGCCACATGCAAAATCGGTGATGGACATTGTACAGTTTATTCATACCCGCAAACTTGTTGACATATATCCTAATGTGTACATTGCCACTCGTATTCTACTGACAATTCCTGTAACAGTAGCATCAGGAGAACGGAGTTTCTCAAAACTAAAGCTCATTAAAAACTATCTCTGCTCTACAATGAGTCAGGAACGCTTAACTGGTCTTGCTATTCTTGCAATCGAACAAGACACGACTTTGTCTTTGTCATACGATGACATTATTACTGATTTTGCAGCCAAAAAGCCAGAAAGATTGCTTTTAATTAAAAACAAATCTTTGTTTCAATACCTCTTCATATAAATTTCCAATAAAATTTTGATAAATTAAAAAAATATATTATTTGCTCATTCTGTCATATCAGAATTTTTTCTATAGTGCTGCTTCTTTAGTGCTAGTCCATCAGCATTACAGTGTGCTTAATTAAGTTAAACTGGTTTTAATAACGTGAATGTGGCAAGTTTTCCAATACTGTAAGCTTATGTTTGTGTTGCTAAGAGCAGATCAGGCACAGGGGCACCAGTTTAATAATCTCGCCTAGGGCACCATAAATCCTAAGGCCGGCCCTGGTTAGGGGCCTGGATAGTGGGCAGGCCCGGGCTCCCCACCCTCCTTGCCCCTACTGAACGAAGTGGACAGTGGATGGACTGCAGTTTGCCACTGAGACAAGAGGCTAGAACCTGGACTGCAAACTGCCAGTGAGGTAAGTGGTTAGATTGTCAGTCCCCTGGAAGTGGGGAAAGAACCGAGTGTGGCACAGCCGGAGGGCTGTGTCCAGAAAAAGACGACGCGGTCGGGAAGCGATGCAGGTACGCGACGCAGAGCAAGGAGTGACAACGGGCGATGCTCCACCTGAGGAGGGTGCACTGGCAGCCCTGAGATAATTCCCAGGTTGGCCAGAAGGAGGTGCCACAACAGTGAGTTGAACCTGTCACATATGGTGGAAAATGCGGGCAGATGGTCACCTCGATACAAGGGGAAGACAGAAGACTGTGGGGACTATTGCCTATTTGAGAGGCTAAGGGATAAGTAAGGTACAGAATGGAATCTGCAGATGGTTCTGGGGCCTTCCCGAACTGGACTTCGAAGGCAGTGTCCCTGAGGGAAGGGGCCGAGAGGCCACAAGGACAGCTTCATACTCTGCTGCAGCAGGTGCTCTCCACCCAGCAAAGACAATGGGAGCACCTGCAGGCTTATATGGCTGGGTTAACCAAACAGCGGCTGTGCTTGTTTAAGTTGCTGCAAAGGGGAGTCCGTGAAAGTCGTAGGAAGTGAGAGGGGAAGCCAGGCACCAGAACCAGGAGGCCAAGCTAATGTTTCACCTGTGGGAGGCTGGATCATGTTAAGAGGGAGTGCCCCTACCGGGATGCGGAATGGGGGCCCCACTCAGACAATAAGAAGGTGAAAGAGCCCAAGAGAGACCCCCCCTGTGAGGAGAACAGGGAGGCATCGGGTTTGTTGGACCTGTGGGCAACAGGGACACGAGCAGAGGCAGTGCCCTCTGGATTATAGGGGTAAGGCTAGCCCAGGGGAAAGGGCTGAGAAAAAGGAGAAGGACCATGAGAGGGCCATGGCCAAAGGAAGACAAGGGATAAGCCTCTCGTGCCATGAGAATGACCATATAAAAAGGCATTGCACCCAGAGGAGAAAGTGGGGGATGCCAGAGCACTGGGCTCGGTCTGAGAATGCTAAGAGCAAGGGGGCAGTGACTGAGGCCCTGATAGACAACCCTCTCCCCTACTCAGAAGGGGCAGGTAGGGAGGTGATGGGTAAGATGAGTGAGGCAGAGAAGATCCAGAGAAACAGGGAACCCATGCAAGAGCAGGACAAGCTACGGTAGGGAC
The DNA here is from genome assembly GCF_003597395.2 of Chelonoidis abingdonii. Lineage (NCBI taxonomy): Eukaryota > Metazoa > Chordata > Testudines > Testudinidae > Chelonoidis > Chelonoidis abingdonii. Next base: position 133,044,604 of record NC_133774.1, read on the forward strand.
CCAGACCCTGGAAAAGGAAGACAGGCTGCTTCCCTTGGTGGAGAGCCTGAGGCAGGAGAGAGACACCCTGCAGGCCCAGCTGCGAGGGAAGTGGAAAAGGACGACACGGTCGGGGAGCAACACGGGTCCTGGACGCAGAGACAGGAGTGACGACGGGCGAGACACCACCTGAGGTGACCACCACCACCAAGCTAATTCGCAGGATGGGCAGCAAACGGCACCACAGCAGTGAGTCAAACCTGTCACAACATGCTTAACTTTATACTTGAGTGAGCCCATCAATATTAATGGGACTACTCATATGATTAAAGTTAAGCATGTGCTTAAGTGCTCTGCTGGATCAGGGCCATAATTGTTTACCCGATTTGGGAGTTGTTAGATACTGCATTTCTTGAAAGCCAAATTCCAGAGTAAAATTACAGGCAGTTTTTTCACAATAATTCGACAGCTAGCGATGACCCAGCTTTAAGCTCTGTTTTGCATTCCTACATGCTACATTCATAGAGCTCATTCCTATTTTTCAAGCTTCTCTATCTTAACCAGCTCCTCTCTATTTGTAAGAACCAAGCAGGATATATGGCTTCTGCTGTCATTTGCACATGCTACGTTTTGAATCATGAAAGTTCTCCTGCACAACTCAAGAACTTCTGTGATTATGTTTATTTAGCAGTAATTATGCTACTACAGACAGGCAGTTAAAATCCCCCTGTGAATTCACAACACTCAGAGAGTTGATCTAGGAACATTTTGTTCTCATTTTTCTTATATCCTAACCCACAGAACTCTTAAGTTAGGGCTGTCAATGAGGGCTTAAAGGGCAGACGGGGATAACTGGTGCTACCTTAATGTATTTATAATTATTTTTAAAAGTTGCAAACACAGCAATGTATAAAGAAATGGTTTGTATTTGACAGTTTGCCCCTCCCCCACTCCTTCATATGCCACTCGTCCTTTCCAGCTGTAAGCTCCTGGAGGGAGAGATCTTGTCTGTGTACATGTTTGTACTGTGCAGTGCCTCACACAAGATCCTGAGTGGGGCTCTCCTGTGCTTCCATAATAACAACAAAAATGACAGCACTTCTCAGGCATTGTCAAAATCCATTCATTTTTCCCTTTTGCTTGTTATCTCTCCTGTGCACATAGGCCGCTGCTATCTGTACTGACGCTCCAGTAGTAACAGTCATCCTACCCAGTGTCAGTTCTAGTTTTGCTTTTACTTACAAACACACCTGGGGAGGAATTTTCAAAAGCACCTAAGGGGCGGAGGAGCAGAAATCCCACTGAAGACAAAGGGGCTTGTGCTCCTAAGGTACATAGGCGCTTTTGAAAAATATCCCCCCCCAGTGGATCAGTCAATCAATCCTCTTTATCCTCCTCTTTTGTCTCTGATAAACTTCACAGGCTGCCTTATTGGATGCAGGAAACAACCGAGAAATGGAACTAAGCAACAGGTTCCCCTTTGATCTCCTTTCCTAGCTTCATATGCAGTGGAAACCTCTGGCAAATGTCTGCATGTGAGCTACTGCCCAGTAGCCACGAGCCAGGACCAGAGGAGGAAGGAAGGGAAGAAACGTATTTGAGAGATTAATGGGGCACTGCTCGGCACATTTATGAATGAGAAGGAGCATTTCCTAAAGAAACAGAATTTTCCCTCTGGTCCTCAGGCACAAGGATTCACTCTGAATCTCTTCAAGCCCACTTTGCCCTGGCAGCTAGAGGGAGCAAAATGAATTTCTTGTAGTACCTTTCGCTGTGAGGCGAATCTCGGTAGGAGTCAGGGGTCTCTCTTGCATGCCTCAGGAAGCTGTTGCAATCTCGTGGACCTCCTATGCCACTGAGGCGTCCTCTGGCTCCTGCTGGGCTCATGTGCCTGCTGTTCTCTACAGAAGAACTCACAAGCACGGAGTGGCTTTCCGAGATAATGCTTTCCGTCTGACCGTTACTCCAACTGATGGAGGGGAAGGAGGAAAGAGGAGAGAAAGAGCTTTCATTTTAAATTCAATACAGGAGAAAACAAACTCACTAAAGTTTAACAATGGGAGAGCAAGGGCTACATGCAGCTCGGGATATGCCTGTTAAACTCCATACTGGTTTATGGCAATCAAAGACCCTAGTTGGTGTGAATTCTGCCATCCTACAAATGACAAGATGGTTTTATTTTTGTGACTATCAGTAGGTGGTTTAGTTTGGGGTGGAAAAGAGTTTTCCAGTCATTAGCAAGGCTTCTCAAACTGTGGATTGGGACCCCAGTTGGACCCATTTTAATGGGTCGGCAGGGCTGGTGCTGGACTTGCTGGGGACCATGAGTAGTGGGGTTCAGGCTTTGGCTTCAGCCCTGGGTGGTGGAGCTCAGACTTCAGCTTCAGCCCCGGGCAGTGGGGGTCAAGCTACAGGTCCCCTTGGGCTGGGGCAGCGGGGTGCAGTTGAGTCAGGCTTTGGTCTTCCCTTCTGGGGTCATGTAGTAATTTTTGCTGTCAGAAGCGGGGAGGGGTCACGCTGCAATGAAGCTTGAGAACCCCTGAGCTAGAGCCACTAAGTGATCTCACAGTATCTCCAACAACACACAGTATCTCCCCAGTTCAACAATTTGTGTATATTAAAATTCACAGTACCAGTAATGGAACTCCACACAATCATATGGGCTCTTGGTAAACTCCCAGGAAGATAATTAGTTTTAGTGGCAGGATGTAAAGTACCATACATCTTTAGATGAAAACCCCATGACCAGTGCATTTTTAAGCATCTGCTTTAGGTAATGGTGGCAGAACTGACATCCACCACTTTCTCCTTAGGCAGGAAGGTTTGTTTTCTCATTCTGGTACCTATGGCTGGGCGTCTGGGTGACAGTGGTGGAGTGATGCGTTGTCGAGGTGTAGTGACTTGTGGAAAACGACATCTCTGTCTCTCTCTCAATGACGTGTTCACTGGATATTACATTTTTAGATACATACTGCTGAAGAAACAGAGGTATCTCAGGTTTACACAGGGGAACGTACAGCACATCTGCACACACACACACATTTTTCAGATATTTATTTTGGGTCCTGGGTGAGCATTACCCCTGCAACATTCACCAGCCTTTGGTGGCTTGAAGAACAAGAAAATGGGTTTGTTCGTAACCTGGTGACTACAAAAGAAAAAGCACCACGATCTACCAACTGGCAATTAGGCTAGTCCACACCAGGAAGATTAAATATCCACTTGCTACATTATTTGTAGAGAAACATCTCCAAGGACATGCTTCTTTAAAGTACTGTGGCTATGAGCTCTTAGTTTCTTTTGCTAAAGCTGGTATTCTAACATCTCAGCCTCTGATCCAGAGCGATCTAGTGACTGATATCCGGTGTTCTTCTGAAATGGCTGTACATGAAAATGCTCTGAATTTACTGTACATTAGAATAATTTCTTAAAGTTTCTAATCATTTCTTGGTGGAGAAATCCCACATTCCTGGAAACCCTGATCATTAATTTTTAGCAGCTAGCAGTTGAAAAGCCCTCAGATAAATGCAGTGGCTACCTACATTTACCAGCTGGACGTTTTCGGGCGGTGGATTGGGATGGTGGGGCCCATTGGCCATGTTCACCATGTTGTTCTGCTCAGAGCGAAGGCTCTGCCTAAGATGATCATGCAACTTTTTCCGTTGCTTCCTGTATGTGAAAGAGGGAAATGATTTTAATAGACAAAAGAAAGACAGCTGCACCATCCAGCACGACAGAACCACTTTATTGTCAACCCATGCCCATTGTTGAGGGTCTCTGAGCAATCCCTATCACCAGGGTTATAAGCACCGGCAGAGCTGTGGAAGGTATGTGTTTGTGTGGGAGTGAAGGGAGTTGCAGAAGGACAGGGAAAGGTCAGAGGGGAGGAGATCCATTTCCAAAACTTACTCCATTTCAGAAGCAGTTCTCCTCTGAAGATCAGATTGACTAGATGGTGACATTCTGGATCTAACAGTCCACTGACTTATATATAGCTTGGTTACCTTCTACTGTACTGAGCTGCCAACCCTCATCACTAGCACAAAATCACAAAAATCAAAGCACAAAACACAGTGGATGTGCTTCTGCCTTTGCTTGTGCATGTAAATACAATCCAGTATTATGCAGACTGCTTATGTGTTTGATAGCATGGGCTGGATGGACATGCTGGAAACGATTCATCTCTAACCCATCGGTCCTATGGGTCTAGGATCTGAACCAGGGAGCACCCATGTTACAAACAACAGCTAATGCTTTGCACTGGCAGCAGTAGCAGATCCTGTGCAAATACCACCCTGATCAGAAGAGCAGCAACATGCATCCTGCAGTGGCTGTTCAGCAGAAGCCCTCCAGTCCTGTACCTCTTCTGCCAGCCTTGCAGCTAGCAATGTGTTACTATGATGACTTTTCTCAGTCAAGACAGGAGGTAGCCCAATGTTTCATACTGTGTGTTCTGTGACAACGGAACTACAGAATTTGCCATGGAATTTCCTCCCTTACAACAGAACTGTGCTCTACAATTCAAGCTTTCATGTAAAAATATATTTAGAGTCTTTATGGTTGCAGAGGAAATCTTGAAAATGTTAATAAAGTGCTAACTGATAAGGTGAGGTTGGCCGAAGTGTGCAGATACCCTGCCAGCTCTGTGAACGGCCTCATTCATATAAATGGCACGTTAACTCTGAAACCTAGTGATTGTCACATTGATGTCAACACTGTTAATAGGTTCACTGCTATTTTGACAAAAACATCCAACTATTGTGTTTCTGCCACAATCTCAAAATGTCTCGATTCCTCTTCTTAGACCACAACTTCTATGTCCCCTGCTCGGCTGCTAAACCTTCTATGAACACTTGTATGGGCTAATAACAAGCTGCCAGGATCAAAATCTATAGCACACCAAGGACTGAAACTGCAGTATAAAATGTATCAGGACTACAGTATTACAACTGTTATTCAATTTCATACTTCATTTATAAATATCCTCCAGATTTGTTTGAAGGTACTGCAGAATTTCCACAATAGTGCTGCAGAACCCAGGGAATCGAGTGTAAAATTTAGGTCGTTTACTGCAGAGTATATAGGGTCTTGCCTATAGGACCCAAAGCTGTCTACAGAAGTGTAGATATTTTAGCAGATAAGATATTTCAGGATATAACCATGTTATTTTCAACCCTTTTCAGAACTCAAGGGAGGATATTCCAGGCTCGCCAAAAAAACAAACAGAAAAAAAGAAGCTGAAGCTTCTGAAAAGATGCTGTGATCAAGGAAGCTTGAACGCAAAGAATGAATTACTCGACACTGTGCATTTTATAATTTTTGCATGAATTACTGGAGGCACATTTTGGCTTTTGTTATAATTTAGTACAGTGGTTTTCAACCGTTTTGTCATTTGTGGACCCCTAAAAAATTACCAGTGGACGTGCAGACCCTTTTGAAAATAGGGGACCGTGGACCACAGGTCGAAAACCACCGATTTCCACTCCTCCTGCACTAGCGAGGCCAAGATGTAGCACAGTTTGCCTGGGTGCACTACGAATACAGCAGAGTCAGGAGATATGATTGCTACAGAATTCCAATGCACAAGACTTAAGGCAAGTTAGGGAACATGATTCAGGTCGCATCTATGCTAGAACCTGGAATTGTGTTAGTGGATAGCTGTGTGGTAACTAGGATCCCTGACTCAGCTGTATTTGTAGTGTAGGTGGGTCCGAAACAGGCTTAGATTCATAATTTATGGGTCAGATTCTTAGCTGGTATAAATGGCATAGCTCCACTGAAGTCAATGGAATTCTTCCAATTTGCACCATGTGGGAATATGGTCCTATGAGTCTCTGCTACTTTTCCCCTTCAGTAATATAGCTGGGTGCATTTTGCAAATGTGTCATTCTTCTTGCATTTAAAGGACATTAACTAAAAAGAAATTGCAAAAGGAAGCTGAGAGGAAAGAGTAATGGGAAACCTAATGTGCACATCCTTCGTTCTGTGACGTCTCTTCATTAATTTAATTGCTGTGCAGATAGAACACTTCAGAATTAAAGATTCACTGTTAGATATCATCTTCACACTCCATCAGCAGTGTCATTTGCAAAGATGCCCACGCATTTCTAGATCTTTCTTTTTACATATTCTTTTCAAACCCATGTGGGGTTTTCCTAAAGATAGGAGGGGGAGGAGGGAGCACATCTCCCAAATGCCAGCATGACTCCACTGCCACATTTTGAGGGTTTAACCTATCAGGCCCCTTTTCACATGCATAAAGTGCTTTAAAAATATTTCACAGGCCGCTGACAGCAATTCCTGATATCTCCTGCCCCTCCTGATTATCAAGGGCTGGTATGGATTCCAGCCTGCTTTAGGTGAATCCTAGAGAGGTACTTTAGGATGTGTATGCTTAAAAAGCTGTAGGTTAGAAGCCTGATCCAAACCCCACTGTCCATTGGTTTCAGTGAACTTTGGATCATAGAATCATAGATTATTAGGGTTGGAAGGGACCTCAGGAGATCATCTAGTCCAACCCCCTGCTCAAAGCAGGACCAATCCCCAAATGGCCCCCTCAAGGATTCAATGCACAACCCTGGGTTTAGCAGGCCAATGCTCAAACCACTGAGCTATCCCTCCCCCCAAGTCCTAGAACAGCAAATCTAATGGAACATTTGCTTTGTGCAAATGTGGTTGCGTACGATACTTTATTTTGGTGTTTGGTAGGTACAATTAGAGTTTTATAAAAGCAGCAAAAGAATTTGACAGTGCAAGCCCTATTGACTTTCACTGGGACTTGCTCCAACATTTTTTACATTAGCCCCATAATTTTCAGAGACATTACAGAATTTAACAGCACATGTCTATATTTACAACAATGTCAAATTCAATCCTTTAATCTTTTGGATTTCCAAGTCCCTACTGCCGCTGATCTTGTTCTCAAATACTTACAAACTAGTCTGATCTTTTTACTTCTAGTCTTTTACTTCTAGACTTCTCTAGTCACGTTATTAAAAAGCCGGGGGAATTATGAACACGTGACAAAAAAGGAACGAACAGATCAGTAAAGTTAGTTTGACTCACATTCTAATTGGGAGGATTAGTTAATAAATGTTTGCAAAGTCCTTTGATATCATCTAAGGTGATAAAATTAGTATTATACTTTCACCTGTTATTGAGTGAGATTTGTATCTGCCAGTATTTAATTAGTTTTGTCACTTACATTCGAATTTAGATAAACACAGATTGACTTTGTATGATGAAATCATCATGCTTACATACATGCCCATCACATAGCAATAGTGTGAATCAACAATGCAAGCCTCTGGCAGGTTTCAATCAGGTGCTGACTATCACCCCACAATTGTCCAATGGAACTACTCATGGAGTGTGAGCATTACGTTCAGCTGTGTGGTTTTGCGATATAAAGCCCTTAGGGATAATCACAGAGATAAAAAGGAAGAGAAAAGTTTACTTGGTTTTGCAGTAGGCCACAACACACACGATGCCAACTACAAGGAGGGCAATGCAGATGCCAGTTATGGTCAAAACCCTTTTCTGGTATAGTTCCTCTGCTTCTAGAAAGGGACAAAAACAGAGAAGATTACAAGATGCAGGCTGACAATTCAAGCAGATGACAGTGGACATGCTACATACCACCACACAGGATCACACAGTAACACAAACCCATGATCACCGTGCACTTTGGGCAAAACTCTACTGCAGGATCAGAACTTAATCTCTTAACACAATATCAGCGGCTAGTGGGTGCCAAAAAAAACATAACAAGTAAAATAAAAAAGATACTTATATTGTTAACTAGAACAATATCCAAAATCTGACTTTAAAACTGACAAAATATCAGCATTTGCTGAAAATAAAAACACAATGCACTAAGGTAATAATGTGATTTGAAAATGCTTTGGATGTTTTGCTCTTGCAAAGACAGCTGGAATAAAGGTTAATTCCCAGGCCCAGAAAACAAATTTAGCTTGTTTCTTCTTCTCTTATTTTGTTTTAACATTCAGTGTTGTCCCTTTCCTCCAACCCCCCCGTTCCCCAAATCAAATTTATATCTCAGTGGTCTTTACAGGAGAAATTTCAGAGTATCTTTTGACGTTTGTAACATGAGGTTGGCTTGAATTTGTATCACCAATGAAAATGAGACAAATGGTCAGAGGTCACTAATAAAGCTCAGCAGTTGAGCCTATCACCCCAAAATATGGCAGTAGCAATTATTAGTGATGCACTGTATCAAAGAAACACTGTGTCATTACTTACATATCCAGATTTGTATTAAAGGAATGATCCTAGCTAGAGGGTAGCCTTGCCTGCTGAAGAAAACCTGTTCTAGTCACTGATCTCATTCACAGAGATATTTCACCATTCTAAAGAAATCATTAGCACCAGCCATGTTTGGGTTGGCTCAGCCTTCACATTCCGTCATCGCTCACACTTGGCGAAAGCATCATTGTAAGTTGCAGCAGGGAAATGTTATGCTTAGAACTTTGAACTGGAGCCACGTAGGCCCAGATCCTCATAGGCATTTAACTCCCACTGAGCGGATCTGGGCCCAACTGAGGGTTGACTCAAGACACGACATTGGGAATCTGGCCTGTTTCCCTCTCTTTGGAACTGAAATGGTCACCAAGGTTGGGCTTTTAAAAAAATTTGGCCCTGGATTTAGTCAGAATTCCCCACGGCAATCGAGAAAAGTGGTCTAACAGTGATGTGATGCCAGCAGGAACTTGGCCTTAAACCTGGCAGAGCATCATCTTGACACCAATGGGGAAACAGCCATAAGAGAGATTTACAAACAAAAAGAAACGCAGTTCCCCACCATGGGGGGACTGAGCCCTGGCGGAATGGATATGGGATTTGAAATCTCCTGGCCTGTTTCCTAGGAGGCAGTTCTAATTGGTGTGCCCTTGATCTGTCAGTCTGCTTCTGACCTCACAGGAGTAACCTAGGGGCATGGAAGGTCACTGCCAGGCACAGAGATACACTTACTGTTGACCTGACACTGATCTGCCCTCTGATCCCTTCATACTAGTTTGTGGCAATGCTGGTCTCCCTTAATGTCTCTTTAAACCCCAGGAGCTAAATGCTTCACTGTCTTATGTCCCTTGCAAACCCACCAATGTCAATGGAGCTGTAGGGAGCGTGAGACAGTGAAGAACTGCCCCCAGCATATTATGACATGGCTAAAGCAAAGGATTAGCAACATGCTCTGGTATGCCGTGGGCTGCCTCTGGTACCCAGTGTGGGAATTTGGAAGAAATTTCCCACCATCAGGGACTGGTTGTCCCTGGAAGGGTTATACCTCTGAGTGGCCTACAGAGGTGGCTTGGCATAGTTTTAAATTAGCTGATGGTACTGAGGCTCTCAGAAAGAAGATCAGATTTGTCAGAAAGGCTTTAGGAACCAACATGTGTGCGTTGGTGTCTATTTCTAGCCTAAATGTTATAGTGATTGGCAGTAGATCCATGTGGCTTTCTATGTCACATGATCTAAGTAAAGGGGGAAAGTGAGGCATCAGGGGATGGGGAGTGAGACTGGATGTGGGGATTGGCCTTACATCTCCATGAAGGTCCTGATTCTTCACATTGCGAAAGGGCCAATTCAGGAGTTTTGGTTGGGAGACTGAACTTCCTGGTAATAAAGATATATCATACTCATAACATATGGTGGGCCTGTTAGGCTACCATTTAGAAATGGAAAAGGGACTTTAGAGAATTTAATTGACATCTAGGTAGCAATCCTAGATTTGTATTACCTAAAAATAAATAATTTCCTGAGAACCTGTTAAGTAATTTAAGAAATGTTGTGGTTGGTTGTTGAGGCATAACCTTGTATCTGTGTACGTACTGCCCACTGCAGAATTGCAGTGGCTATGCAAAGGTGTTCACAAAAGCTACTCAGATATTGTGTGTCCTTTAAGGCCTGGCACTCTTTAGAAACTAATTGTGTAAGGTCACCATGGAGTGCAAGTTTCAGTGTGAATGGAAGTTTTCCCAAAATAAAAAATAGTATCTTAGTTTCTATGATACAATGCACCTTATCATGAAATGAACACTTCCTGCAAGCCAACCTCATTGTAAATCAAAACACCGGTAAAGAGATCATGAACACTGTCAGACAAAATTAATAGCACTGAGTATTAACAGAGGGGAAGAAGTCGTCAGTGTGGTAAAACTAGAATGCTGCAAAATTTATTAAAGAACTCAAAATCCAAGAACAGGAAGTCAAAAGGGGAAAAAAGCCCAAAACAAACATGACAGACAGGAAAAGACAGAAGATGAAATACAGGGAAAGACAAGGTTATAAGTTGAGGAGTCAACTGCAGGCCTGGCACAGCATGCTTGATACTAGAAAAAACAGTGAAGAAATGCTTGAAAAAAAGATTTAAGCAGAGTCCGAAGGGATTTCTCATACAGCATAACTCCTAGCCTAGGCTAGATAGAGGCTTCCGTGAAAGTACTTATTGGTTAGCCAAGCAAATGGTGTATTGTGAGGGCACAGTTAACCAGCATACAAGAGAACGGTGTTAAATACAATATACATATTAAATCTAAATTCAAAATGACTTGAACTGGAAGTCTGGTTTCATATTATCAGGCATTAGCATATATTTTATTCTAAATAACTCTGGAAAAGTCCCGCTCTGGGTTATATCAGTGTAAAACCTATTCACTCCAGAGGCATCACTGAGGTTACACCAGATTGACATTGATTTAATGGAAACTAGATTCTGCACGGTGATGACTTTGCTAACAGTGTTAGAGATGTTTAGGCTTGTTATAGGTACGTTGGTGTGTCCTGTGGTGGTTATGTGGTGTCTGTCACATGCAACATGTAAATGGACACGGTGGTTTGTGTGTGTTTATGAAGAGAATTTTGCATTGACAGTCCACCGCCTCCTCATGGGTGTGGAGCACAATGCATTGTGAATACTACAGGACAAGCTCTATGAGCCTGATTCTGAGTGGTGTAAAGGGGCCTTTGGGTAAATGAGGGGGTGTAGACGGGCTGACTCACCCCCACAAAGCCTCCTGCTGGTGACTTCTGGGAATTAGCTCGGCTCCGCTCCCCAGCTCCTCTGCCTTTCCCCAATCCTGCTCCACTCAGGTACCTTATGTCCAGCTCCCTGCAGCCAGGCCCTTCTCTCTCTGCATTCAGAGAGACTCTTCTGGGCTTCTGGCTCACAGCCTCTTTTAGGGGCCAGCTGGGCCTGATTGGAGCCTACTTTTCCCAATCAGCCCAGGCTTCTTGCCCCAGCGTAAAGGCTGCTTTCTCCAGCCACAGCCCCTTCCCAGGGCTTTTTTTAACCCCTTCAGGGCAGGAGTCGGGGTCCACCCTGCTACAGGGGGATTCACTGATTTCATGAATCCCTTGCTAATGGGACCCCTAGGGAACTGCAAGCACAATTTACACCCCAAAACACCAACCTGCTTGGGGTGCTGCTCTATCCTTAGAATGCCACCTACCCTATCCTGAGCAGTGAGTCCCCCTGGGGCACAAAGGCCTTCAGGGGCTCTGAGAAGTTCAACTGGCAGCTCCCAGAGCCAACGCATGGTTTGCATATTGGACAGAGTGTGTGTGTTTGTATAGAAATGTTAGTGCTGCACATGTCCTCCTGGATATTACAGGCCATGCTAAGCTCTCCCATGTGAGCTTTATGAGACCAAACACTTAACGCTCCAGGCTTTGCATTCGGCAGCCATCGTGATCTGTGTAACCTGCTTCTCTTGACATAATTTAAATGGAGTATGGCATGAAAGGCAGGTAAATGAAATACTGCAGAAGGGAAGAGAGAGACAGTGCCTGGCTCTTCACAGAAATGGAGGGCACAAAGACTTCCTACCCACTAGTGGTGGCCTGTCACAACTGTAGTCTCTGCAGCCAGCAGCACTCCAAGGGGGTGGGTGGGAAGGATCAGGTCACAGGCCTGTTTCCCCAATGCCAGCCTGCAGAATGGCACAGGTAGAGCTGGGAAAACAGGCTGCATGAACCAGCTGTGAATGTTCTGAACCGCAATCCATGGTTATTCAAGCCAATGCTCAGCATCACACTCCGAGAGAGGGCCTGGGACAACAGAGCTCTTTCTTGGTCAATAACACATGTGAAGATTTACCAAACACAGGCCAGATCCTCAGCTGGTTAAACTGGTGCAGCTCCACTGACCTGAATGGACCTGAAGTGACAGTGAGACACTTTCATATTCAATAGTTTGATTGGTGTAACATTTACAGATTCATTTAATAATATTTTGTACAACAACAACGACAGTGTTGAAGTGTTTTTTTAAAATGATGTGGAAGAAGTTCAAAACAGCCTTGGGAAAAGTCCTTAGAGAAATATATGTGCAATGTGAATTTACAGATGGTTTTTCCTACTGGCTGTTAAAAAATCCTTTATAGGTTTGTTAGTTCTTCCTCAAGGATGCTAGGATAATGCAAATCACCATTACCCTTAAATCATAATAGTGAAATACGTGTATGCCATGAATTACAAATTGCCCTAAACTAATCATAATTACTAATGTATATGGATTTAACTTTGTTCTCTAACAGCCATTTGTGAAAATCAGAAAAGAAAGAATCATATCTCAAGTGGGAGTCTGAAGTGCTTTAAAAAGCTCTTTCCTGATAGAGGTTTGTATATGAGCTAAAGTCTGCAAGTGAGTCTGCGTGGGATTTCAGCAAATAATTCATCATACATTATTTTAGTAACAAAGTTTCTTCTACTATAGCACAGTACTAGTGCCAGACTTGTAAAGGTATTTAAGTGCCAATGAGAGTTAGGCACCTAAATACCCTTTAAAAATCCGGCCCTTGCAGAATATTTTGCTTTGATTTTTTTTCTTCAAATGTATAATGGTGAGCACTCCACACTATTTCCATGGCTATGAATTAATTATATTTAATCCAGGTAATTTTAATAGTAATCAAAATTAATTCTCTTTTGCAAATAATGAAAAGAGACAATTTGTATAGTTCATATTTTGTAAAGAATTTTAGGAAATTCCAAATTATAATGAATTAAATCAAATTTAGCTTCATTTTAATAATTCAGCCAGTTCAAGAAATGTTTCACCTAACATTAGTCATATGAGCAAGGACTACTCATTAAAGGGTTGGTAAGATCAGGCTCTAATCCTTATATTTACTGCACCATGGTGAAAATGGTACCTACTGTCAGTGCTTTTGCCCTTGATAGTTTGGATTTATTATTTGATAGATTGAGCCCATTTCGTAAACTTGAGTATCTGAAGGGAGGCTTGTAAACTCTTACTCAAGTATCTAAATATCTATTGCAGGCAATCAAGCGCTGAATACGGCACCTAACTATGGATTTTGTCACTCAATTTTACTTTGAAAACCGAGTTCAATATTGCTTATTTTGTTGCAGAATTTAAGTGGCTATATTATCTTCTTGTCTTTTTTTAAAGACAGTCCATTAGCCACTTTGCTTAATTAATTCAGTGGACGTTTCCAAAACTCAGCCACACCAAAAGGTCATAACTAATGCTAATGAACAAGTGTTCAGAACCATCTGGCACAAAAGTCTAATATGGCGACTTCAAGGCTAATGCATATGAAATCTGGAGATTTAAAGTATCCTATGCTAATTAACATTCTAGTGAGTTAATCACAACTAGGAAGTCAATAAAGGTTATTGTTATAGCTGTATGATCCCTTCTAAAGCATAAAGAAATTGGTTAGAAATTGAAGGAGGGGGAAAAAGGTTTTAATCTCTCAGGCTCTAAAATCTGCAGGCTAAAAGGAATGATTGGTCCATACCCATAAATTCAATCCCAAGATGCTCTGCCAATGCAGAAAGTTGACAAAAAAGAAAGAAAAGGGAAAAAGTTTCAGAAAAGAGCAATACACTGTACTCAAACAAATTACACATGAATATTACGGTTGTTCTGTGTCTGCACATTGAAACAGGACGAGTGGCGTGTGGTTAATGGGGCAGTGCTCAGATAAGCGTCTGTAAGCTTGCGTGTCAATAATGGTTGTATTAAAGGTGTTACACACCAGAATAGGAATACGGCATTTGCACTGGCACAATCCAGTGAACGCAGCAGTTAACCCTTAAAGATCTTACTGAGCGGTAATGGAAGTGTGGCTAGGGGGTGACGCTTGAACTAGTTTATTTTTAATAACTGACAATTATAGTCTATGGAGTCCTTACATCGAGCTGAATTACCCCTGCCGGAGACGGGATTTAGGGGGTGCTTACTCCTGGTTTCTGAAAAGGTAATTCTGATGGTCGACACTACCATTCTCGTTATTTAGGGGCAACTTCATCTTGGCCATTACTGTTTTGTTTGATGGGAACAGATAACTGCAGCAGAATGTCAGCTTCTCGCACAGCTCATGACTGCAATGGCATTCCACACCCATTTACACTAGCTGAGGATCTGACCCATTGTCCTTAGGCCATGCAGCCCCTGCAGAATCCTCCCTTGATAGCCGGCCATGCATCCAAAAGAAAAACCCGGTCTTGCAGGAGGATGTTTGTGTGGGGGGGAGGTGGGGGAGCTGTCACTCTGATAAAATCAATGGTCTAATCTGGCATTCCCCAGCCAGTACCAGTGGGGAATGCAGATTCCCCCATGGCTGCGTATTCTGGGAGACCTATGTCATTTCCATGGGTGTAGGAGATTGTTTACTTCTGGATAGAGCCCACTTTCCTTTGTAGAACTAAAAATTGCTGGATAAAATCCTAGCTCCATTGGCTTCAATGGCAAAATTCCAACGGACTTCAATGGGATCACGATTTCACTACTCTGTGCTTTGGCTAACTGGGTTGCATAACAAAGTTATCCATCCAAATCCAGCAAATATAGATTTCTCTTCCCATTGGGTGACACTTAAATCAGATTAGCTTTCACTTCTGATGTTTTTGTTTATTATGAAATTTAGAACCTGACCCTAATTTTCTGTGGAAGCAGGTATTCAATTAGCTTACCCAGGTTGGGGAGAGTGATGTGCACAATTCTTTCCTTGCCTGTCAGTAACATTTGAAGGGTTAACTCAATTGGAATCCATCCAGATTTCTTTCTTAGGAGCCGGTACTACATGCCTAGGTGAACACTGCTAACAATACACATTAGTTGCATAGAAAGCTTGGTTGAATCTTCAATAAAATTAGTGACATGCTCATGCATAGATATTACTGTATTTGTGTTATTTTATAGGTAAGCCTGCTACTTCGGCTCTAATTTAATTTGAACAGAAGTCATTCATATCATGCAGCTCCTTTTTCAAAAAATTCAGTGGAAATCGGTCCTTAAAACAGGAACATACTCTGGCCATAAGCCCTAAAAAGAAACCATGCTGAGGAAACATGCAGCACTCATTCTGATCCTAGATGGCATAAGACTCTCATTTATCTTTGCTCTTTGGAGCTTAATTCTCTTTTTTTGATTAAAAGAAAGCAGAGTACCCCAACACTTTTCATTTTATACATCGTATCCATTCCCATTTCATGTTGTTGTTTCATATTTACCATATGCAATATGCTTCCTGTTGAACTTCTGCCCATATGTTTTAAAAAGAAACACAAAGATGATTTTAAATAACTAAATTCCATTGTAGATGTGATTTCATGTTGGGCAAACTTTAAAACACATTCTTTAATGGTAAAATTTTCAAAAGCGATTTAGGAGGGTAAAACCCATTTTCAAAAGTGACTTAGGGCCAGATTATTATAGGTATTTAAGTGTGTAGCTCCCATGGATTTTAATGGGAGTTAGGTGCCTAAATGCCTTTAAAAATCTGGGCCATAGACACTTAGTGGCCTCAGTCCCATTGAATCTCAATGGGACCTAAACTCCTAAATTGCTTTTGAAAATGTATGTTCTTAAGGCATTTTTGAAAATGTTACCCCAAGTCTAATTTAAACTTGAGAAGACAGTAAATGTTCATTTCTGAGTGATCCTCCCCATCATATAAATGTCATATCATTTTATACGTTCCAGAGCACTGGTTAGGCAATTTAGATTGGAAAAAAAAATGTGGCCTTTGACTTTAATCTTGGGGTGAGATGAAGGATAAAATTTTCAAATGCAGCTAAATCATTTAGGAACCTGAGAACCATGAAATGTCCGTAGTACTTAGGCGCCTACATAACCTAACCACTTGAAAATTTTACCTGAAAACTTCTAATACATCTGTTACCCAAGGGTCTATTTTGGAAATTTGTATGAGCTTAGAGTAAATCTGCCAACTGTAAATTTCAAAGCTTAAAATATTATTTATGTGTAAAAACTGAAAAGTGAGGAAGGTACAGCAATCAGCAACTCCACTGAGAGCTGGAGCTGTCACTAGAGTATGTCAAGCCTTGCCCATGATCCGCTGTAATTTATTGGCCAGACAAATCTCAAGGTTACATGACAGAAGAGTCTCATAATTGCCATGATAAATTATTCAACCATGGAAAAAAAAAATGATCACCAAGCCTGGTAAGGCTAAAATTGACCAAATTGAATAAGTGATGTGTATTGCAGGTCTTGCCTTCAGGAATACAGGTTTCTTTCCCACATTTAGTCCCTTCTGCCACTCTAATGCATTTTATGTGAGTGTGTGTATATGTACACACACACACAACTCATATATATGTACACACACACACAACTCATATATACCCCCCCACGCAGATGTACCACACAGCTACTGAGAGACTCACAATTAAACTGACAGCCTGGCATGGAGTCCTCAGGCCACCAGGGACAGGATAAAAGGAGAAGATGCTTACCTGCGCTTATGCTCTAGAGCTACCTGTTCCATGCTGACTGAGCACTGTGGATGTAACCTGAATCCCGGGGAAAAATATGTACACTAGTTCTGCACATGTTCCCTTTAGACCTTCTCCTGACCTCCAGAAATGAACCCCCTCCCCACCTGGCATGGCAGAGGAAGAGAGTAGATTGTACTTGGGTTCTCCCGCTAGAGACTCAATTATAGGATGCTGTAGGGACCCCCAGATTTTCACAGGTTCATAGATTCCAAGGCCAGAAGGGACCAATGTGATCACCTACTCTGATCTCCTGGCCACAGAACTTCTCCAAACTAATCCCTAGAGCAGATCGTTTAGAAAAAACAGTCAGTCTCTGCTTGAACCAGATCTGGGAGATAGTACAAATGCACCAGCCATTAACTGTCAATTTTATAACAAATTGTGCATTTTATTCCCCTTCCCTCACGATGGTAGGAAATTTGGCCCACTTGCAATCCTGATGGTAAATATTGCAATACAGGAAACCTGTAAATTGTCATATCACAGTGCAAAGCCCTTTAACCACAATAGAGCATGCTCATGAAGCTGGAAGCTTCTACAACGTTTTCCCCTCTACTTAAAGGAAGGAAAAACTATTTTTATATGGGGGAAGTTGCCTTAACTAAGATACCTATGAAAAATACCTCTCTTTTCAGCACAGTATGAGGAGTACAATATTCTTACAGAGATATATTTGTTGGGTCGAATCCAGGGCTCCTTACCTACACAGCCTCTCATTGGGGTATGTGGTGTACACTTAGGATGGGATTTTCAAAAGCACTCAGCATTGGCGTCACTCTGCTCCCACTGACTATCGAACTCCCACTGACTGCAGCCGCAGCAGAACGAGGCCAATGCTTTTAAATATCCCACCCTTTAAGCTGAATATTAACAACATAAAAATGACATTAAGATTTTAATAGCTCATCCAAAGGTCTTTGTACGGAGCCGCGTTGAACCATCCACTTCAAACCAGACGTGTCTCTTGAAATTAATGAGGAGTTCTGCTTGAAACTGGATGGTACCATCTAGCTCCCATTTTTGTTTCTTTTTCTATTGGTGCTTGCTTTGTTTAACATCTGATTTGCTCTGAGCTTACCTGACTAAACTTCATTAAATCAATTGCTCAGTATGTGGGGTATAGCATAAGCTCATGTCTTTCAGCCCCAGATATAATGTTAGAATGATTCTTTGGATCAGGCAAAGTTATCTTTTTAATTGTATGGCTTGACCTATACTTGGCTGTAAAACAAAAGTCATAGAAATGCTTCTTTATTGATTTTTCTGGTTACATTGAAATGTGCTCTCCCTGGACTCCTTCCAGAAGTGTCATTTTAAGATTTGTAGCATCTTAAGAAATGCCACTTTATGCTTCAGATCTATTGTATATAGAAAATGCTAGAATAAAATAGAACGGCTGGATTTTCAAAGTAGCCCAAGGTAGGTAGACAGGTGCTCTACACCAACTGAATTTCAATAGGGTTGTCAAAAATACCTCAGTGATTTAAAGACAGGTGTTCCATTGACTTCTAAAAAGCTTGTGCTCCTCAGTCCCTCAGAGTATGTCTGCACAGCAAAAAAGCCCCACAACAGTGAGCCTCCGAGTCTGGATGAATTAACTTGGGCTCGTGCTCTGGGGGCTAAAAATTGCAGTGTAGATGTTTGGGCTCAGGGCTCAGAGACCCTCCCCCATTGCCGGATGTCAGAGCTCCAGCCCGAGCGGGAAGTAAACATTGCTATTTTCTGGAGCATAAGACCCACAAGCCCAAGTCAGTTGACCTGGGCTCTGAGATTTACGGCCTCTGGGTTTTTTTGTTGCAGTGCATACATACCATACCTGTAGGTGCCTAATCCTCCCAGGGAGTTTTGAGGATCTCTATGTTAGGTGCTTTTGAAAATCATGGCCTGGGCACCCAAAGACTTGTTTAAAAATCCCAAGCATAGATAGAAAAATTAAAAACAAATGAGAAAAACCTGTAAATATATCTTTTTCTGGGTGGAAAAAATAAATTTATGGTTCATGTCTGAGTCTCCATCTGAATTAATTTGGGAAAAGTGTGATTTAGCCTTTGCGGTACTTTTATTTAAATAAATGTTCTAACACTTGTTAAAAGCACAGAACATTTGGCTTTCAAAATAATAAATTCATATTCATAATTACAAATCTAATACTCAGGTAAGAAAAGCACTGCACAGCCTAGAAAGGTATTTTAGCTTTTTGGTTGATAACTCACACTAATAAACCTTTCAAAACACAGTATAAAATAAATACTAAAATGCTGTGCAGTTGAATCACCTGCCGTTGTCCTGGGGATTTGCCAGGGTAACTCCCATGATAGACAATATGAATTATGTATGTACATTCTTTGTTCACTGATGTAAGAGAAGACCTATGTCTCTATTAGGGCTCCAAAATGTCCAGTGTGTGCTAACAGCTTTTTAGCCTATGTACTAGTGGAAATCTAAACTGAGCAATCATGCAGTCTCTGAAATTTTTCAATGCTAGTGAGTGATTCATCAAAAATAGTTCATATAGAACTGCCTTTACATCATAATGCAGTGGGACGCCAGCAAAAATGAATTATGAATAGTGAATGTGCATTAAAAAGGTAAACCCCAGGCAATTTTCCTCTATTTTACATCTGCCTTGGTTATATCTGAAGGCACAAAATAAATATGCAACATATTTGCACTTTATCACTATTAAATAATAATTACTAGTTAACAAGACCTTCCAAGAGGAAGCTTATGAAACTATGTCACTAAGGCCCCAATCCTACAGTGTCCAAAGGAGTCTACATGGCACATTTTTTCAGCCATTTAATCTGGCTCTGAAATATTTGATCTTTTGCACCTGTCCCCCATAAATAAGAAATGTCAAGCAGCATCATTTATGTCCCCTTCCCCCCTTCTCTTTCTTCATGTAATTTTCTTCCTACTGAAATGTAAAATGTTTGGATAATAAAGATAAAAAAGCCCTCACTCCTGTTTGAGTGTGTTCATTTGATACACCTGGAGCATGTAAATTGCCTTTACCTTTTATTTTCCACTGCAATTTATGTATATCCCTTTTATTTGGAAGGTTACTATCTTTATAAAGATTTTATGAAGCGATTTCTGTTTTAGTGCTGGGATTTATTTCTTTTAGCAAATAAAAAGTGAGACTTTTAAATGCATCTTTGAACTTCTTGTCAGCTACAGCTCCGTAGAACATCATTCAATATTAATTTCAGAACGCTCCTAAGTCTTAAATGCCCAAACATCAATGCCAACAAATCCAACAGAGTACTGCAATTGCTTTTGTTATCATTTTCATGCAACAGGCAGAGGCAATCATTATTAGGCCTAAGGCAATAAATCTAGTTACAGGTAAAAAAAAATAAATCTCAGGAAAGATGCAGCGACAAAAAAGCAGCACTGACTGAGCATGCTCCTATTGAGGCAGAGACAGAAAGGAAGTGGACGTACTGTAGAAGCTGGCCATTACGTAGTTTTGGCAGCGATCACCAGTAAATTCATTTGGGCACCTGAGAGGAAAAACAAAAAAATGGTAGAGAAAACAGAGAAAAGAGAAGAGGTGAATATACACTAAGAAAGAGGCTCCTTCAGTGTGAACTGATTTGACTTGGTGAGTTCACCTTCAGAAACTGAATCTTGGTTCAGTGTGTCAAAATGGCTCAAGATGTTGAGAGCAGCCCACTTGCTTTGCAGAAGCCCCAAACCAATCTAGATCACAGTATATTTCAGGATACGAGAAAGTCACCATTCCAAATTTCCAATTCGCTTTTGTAAAGTAGTTTTCGCAAGGCAGCTAGGAAATGAAATCTGTACAACATTCATCTCAGTCTACATATTCCTTTAGGGTAGCAATTTACAGCATTTCACCAACCAAGAAAGTTGGCAGAGTGAAACAACAACAACAAAATTCTGCAGAGGATAAAAAGGATCCAGTTAAAAAAAAAAAGTCACACGAACTAGTAACATATTTGATGCTGATAATGGCATGGTGTACAGATTAAAGATTAAGAGAATCAGGCTATAATCAGAATCAAAGGATGCCAATTCCAGCTGAACTGTGAAAACACCAAGTAATAGTAATTGTGTTGCTGCAGTTGGGGAGAAAGCAAAGTTCAGATTATTTTAACATACTTTCTTGGTTTTGGATTTTCATGGGCAGAGTGTCAGTACATCTTGCTCCAGTGAATCCAGGTTGGCACCTAAAGGGCAAAAATGTGATAAGCAATAGAACACCAAAACCACTGAACTATCAGACTGGTAATTGCTTTCCTATGGAACATGGAGAGTCTCTAAATGACTTCAGGGGCGTAGGGGGCAGCAACTAATGAAAAAGTATAATGAAAGAAAAAATGTGTCCTCGGAGAATTATCATTGTGTAAAATTTAAAAAAATTATTAGAGAAAATCTGTGGCATTTTTAAAAAAGTCAGCTCTAGTACAAATGGACAACTCATGGTTCATACCTGAGACACTGATTAGGGAGCCTCACCAAATTCTTCCTATTAATGACATGGTGTTGGACAATAATTTTACATCCTTGCCTTCAACAATCATGTATATTGCAGGACCTAAGGAAATTCTATGGACTTTGGTATTTTCTTAATACCTTCAAGTTCATGCTTTTATTTATTATCTTTTTTAAACACAGCTTTGTTCAAGGCAGCAGTTATGATTAAACGTATCTGAGAAATGGAAAAGAGGTAGACGAAAAAATGACAAGCAGGGGCATAGATATAAGTAGCCTCCTCCCATCTCTTCAGGTACATGGCACACACATCATAATCCTTGGAAAAATGCAATATGAATTCCACTTTGGTTGAATGAGGAACTTCTTTCCCCCATGTTGTCCATGACCAGCTTTGTGCAGCTGCAGCCAGCTTTTCCTTCTTCCTCATTCTCCTTGACTTCAATGCAGCTTTCGACACTGTGCGGGACTTCATTCTGTAAGGCCGGCATGGCTACACAGGCTTCTCTGGTTTCCTTAGAACACGTTTCTGGTGGTCCTTCTATGGAGTCCCACAAGGTTAAATTCTTGGCCATCTGCTTTTCTCCTACCTATCCATTCCATTCTCAGTGCTCTATTAATTTATCTACCTTTTACCTTCATGCTAAATCAAGTTATGTTGACACATTTAAATTAAGTTCTATTTATGTCAAGTTACGCTTTCTTCTGTTTGTTTCTAAAGCACTTCATGTGCTTGCTCCGGCCTGCTTCTCAGACCTGGTCTCTCTCTACTGCTGGCCTCCCATTTGTATCTTCTTGCAATCTAAATTCAAGAGCATTCTGATCTGCAGCTGCATTTATCTACAGCAGTCTTCCTGTACCTCTTCAACCCCATCAGGTTTTCAGTTGCACTGAAATCTCATTTCTCACTTGCCAAGCTTTTTAAAGTTCTCTCTCCCTCTGCTCACTATTATCTGTAGCGTTAATTAACAATAAGGATATTAACACACTGCACTTACATATTAGTTGTATTTTTTAAATAGAAATGGATGCATCTTTGTCCAGGTGCGTTGCACAAGATTTATTTCCTTTCAATACAGGTACATTTTGGGTGTCTGAAGTTTTTTCTAAACTGATTGCTGTAGAGATGAATCTGTTTATCAAAGGAACATATTTTAAGCTTTTCAAAGCAAGGATACTGTCTTCTGATGTGTTTGTATAGCCCAAGCACATTAGGACCCCGATCCCAACAGGGATCCTTGAGCACTACCATAGATAAATACAATAAAGAATGAAATAATAAGGACAGAGGAAGGTTATGCCATTGGGCAGGGAAGACGGTTGAATTTGGATTTGTATTAGCAAACTGGAAGAAACAAAACTGCAATAGAAGTTTTATCCTGTTAATTTAATTCTTATTTTACACTAGACTTATATGTTAAGTACCCATCCTCGCAGTAGCAGTAATGATACCTTGCTCTTCCACAGCGCTTTTCATCACTAAATCTCACACAAAGGGCTGCATGATGTTCATGCCTACTCTGGATTCCCATCTCCTGACTCAGGCCAAACTTCAAACGATGTCTATGAGTGTTTTGCTGATTAAAAGTCTCAGTATCAGGCCCACAGTCACTGGCTAATGGGGGCCACTTGCTCCTTGTTCTGTTCCTGTTGTCAGCAATAGGTGCGGCTGCATTGGTGTTGGCAATAATTTATGGGCTAGTGCAGACGGGACTAAATCATTTCCAGTCTGAGCTAGGTCAAGCGTCTTGACACAGCGCTGAAAACAGTTTAGCTGTGTTTATACTGACACTTAAATTGTTGTCAACACTGGTGCAGTTGCCAACCATTGCAAACAAGGGATAAAGACTGACCCAGTGTGGACAGGGGGTCGGATGACCATTTCCACTTCTGATTATTTGTGCATGTGAAAGGCATTTTATTGCAGACAACCAAAATTCAGTGCAGATTACAATTCTGCTTGTCAAGCTGTCTCTGGATTACACATGTCTGAACAGGCAATATTTGAAAGCACCTTCTTATACTGTAATTTCTACAACACTGTCACTAGTCATCACTCTTTTTTTTGGTTACCCAAATAGCATTTTCAGTTCTTTCCTTTTCTATGTATGGGCCAGTGTCTACTCTCAGTTACACCAGTATAAATCAGAATAAGGCCAATGAGAATAAGAGCTGCTCTGGATTTACACCAGTATAACTGAGAAATTACTCTGCGGCTGTATCTTCTCCACTAGCTAATTAGAGGCTATACAAACTATTTATTAAAGAAATTAGATGGCTTAAGTCATCAAGACCACAGTTCTTTCTTTGATCAGATAAAAGAATATCTAAAAGATTTTCTAATCCCTGATGATTTCTGTGTTCAGTGGTTTTTAATTTTGTAAAAATTCATGTTTTGACTAACTGTACATATTAACAGAAAAGATCAAGAACAAGTCCCTTTACTATAAGAAAATATGTAGTACAGGCAGGTAGCACAAGAATATTTTATCATCATTTACATGAATCACTGTAAGAACTGTGCCTTTAACTGCTTAGTTCAGAACTGTTAACACTATCCTGCCTCTTGACTCACTCAGACTTGGCAAACCTTTCTGTTAGCACTATAATAAGCTTCCCTGTCACCCCCTCAATTAACAGTTTTCTGGATCATAACATTAATTAATTCCTGCTCTACCCATTCCATTTCCAAACAAGGATATAGAATATTATCAAAATAAGAAATTCATTCTTTTGCTGTTAAGCAAGGTTAAGTAATGTCTATCTGCTAGAAAGAAGCACTGTTTTCAACCACCGAAGCCGTAGCACAAAATCACTTTTAGGGGACAACAGCAGCAAAGGCAACACAAATTGTATGGTGTGTCATTAAGGAAATATCAAATTAGCATAATCAAAAGTGGGTTATGGAAAGACTGTTCAAAACAGGGCTTGTAAAAACATGAAGAATACTATACACAGTCTTCTCCAAATAAGAGAGCTGCTAACCATTCTCCTTTTCACAACATTGTCAAAATACCACATGGTCTGGCACTATTAGACTTTGGGTAAAATTTGCAAAAGCCTAAAGTGTGGGCTACACCTAAAAATTATATTGCTTTAGCTACATTGCTCAGGGCTGTGAAAAATGTTGCGCCCTGTGCAACATAGTTAGGTTGAACTAACGTCCATTATGGAGAAGGTCAGGTCAGTGGAAGAATTCTTCCATTACCCTAGCTACTGCCTCTCGGAAAGGTGGATTAACTACAGTGATAGAAAATGCTGTTTCATTGATGAAGGAAGCATCCACAGTAAGGCGCTACAGCAGCACAGCTGCGGCCCTGTCGCTGTGATACTGTAGTATAAACATGAGTCCCATTTTCAGAAGTGATGTCGGCACTTAGAAGCCTACGTTTATGTCTGCACTGCAGTCAAAGGTGTGACTGCCGCTCGTAGATATACCAGTCTAGTTTTAATCTAGCTAGCATGCTAAAAATAGTAGCGAAGACCTGGTGGCACAGCTTCAGCATGGGCTGTACAAGGCTGCCTGGGATTGTAGGTGTCTACTCGCATTGCTACCCCACGCCAGGGTCTGTGCCAGCCTGTCTCCACTGCTATATTTAGCCAAGCTACCCAGATGAAAGCTAGTGTGGGTATGCCTACTCCAGCTGCAATCACATCTCTGACTGCAGAGTAGGCATACCCTATGTCTTACTGAAAGGGAATGTGTACATCTATACTGGAATTAAAGACCCATGGCATGGACTTGGCTGGCTCAGGCTCACGGGGCTCGGGCTGTGGGGCTAAAATTGCTGGGTAGATATTTGGACTTGGGCTGGAGCCTGGGCTCTGGGACCCTTTGCCTTTGTGGAGTTCCAAGCCTTTAGCCTGAGCCCCACAAACTCAAACCAGATAGCCCTGGCCAGCCATGGGTGTTCAATTGCTGTGTAGACATAGCCAATGAGGTGTAGGCTTCCAAGGCCCAGATACTCAAAGATATGTAGGCATCTAGCTCCCATGGGAGTGATGCACCTAAATATCTATGAGGACCTGGGCCCAAGTGCCTAAATCACTTTTCAAAATGTCTCCTTTCTCATTTAGGCACTTTAAAAAGTTTTACCCAATGTCTCTTTAAAAACCCCTTCAAACCCCTCTTTTTTAGACTGAGATTATTCTATTTAGTCCAGGATTGTAATTAGATTACACAAAAGAGAAATGTATACAACACTGTGCCACTGTAGATATCCCTCTATGCAAAATTTCAGGTACAGTCCATTGTAGATATATACACATCTCAGAAATAAATCTAGGTAACTAACAAACATCTCTAAAACCATCATTTTGCTCAAAATGTATACTAGTATCAGTGAAAGCAAAATGTGACACAGTGTTAATCATTACACCTTCAGTTTTTTGGAAATCACTTTTGATTGCACAACTTCTGACTTTAGCAATAGGAGACAGATTCACAGGGGCTTACATGACCAGAGACATTGCTTGGAAAATTCCATGGTGGTTGTGCATTGGAGTCACGTTTTTTGATTCATGATAAAAACAATTTAGAACAATGAGACTCATGCTTTAAAAATTTTGTTTTTGTTCTCAACAGATGGAGCATATGGAAAATGTGAACTTGCTACCAGGGCAGAAACATGAAGAGCAAGTACCATCTTTCAAGTTTTCTGATTCCATGGAAAAAGATTTGTTATCACAGTAGACGGAAGCAATGTGTCCTTGACAGATATTTGTTTTAACAAACACTTTAAAATAGACATCCATATCTGTAACCATGCAAGAAAATAATGCTATTTTGTTTCTTCAGATTTGCAGTATGTACCCAATAAAACACAATTCAGATTCTCATGTCACCGTATTGCAGAGACATTTGTCTTGTTTTGTTACAGTATAAACAGCATCAGTGCTAGTAAATATCAAAGAGACATAGCAGAAGCATTGCAAACTAATTGTGAGCCCTTTCCATCGCTTTAGTATAAATAAGAATCAAGCCCTGTGATTTTACATTGTAATGACTTCTCCAGATATTTCTTGTGCTACCCAGAAAAGTGCCCTGCACAAATTTTGGAGAGTTATTTTTGTTTTCATTCTGATTCTAGATTTAATAGTTATTTCTTTTCTACATGGAAAAAAAAACTCATTTAAGAGGGTCTGGGATATTTAACATAAAATAAAATTGCAATAATAAAGAGCAAACACTGTCAGATCTGGCAATTTAAAAAAAATATCCCGAGATACAGTGAAAAAGAAGTGACTCTAAATCAACAGTGCAATAACAGTTAATAGTAAAAATGTTATGCACACAGCAAATGTGTTATGCACACAGCCATTGGGCTGCTATGAAATGTTCTGAATGCGGTACGAGGAGGAAATGAAGATGTGGAAGCACAGGAGCTGGTTTCTGGTAGGTTCCCAGGGGTGTAGTATTAAAATTGGGTCATCTTGCACTGCTCAGATATGATGCTCATGTAATTTAATACAATTGTCCAAAAAACAAAGTTGGTACTTTTACATTTAAAGAAAATGGTTATAAAGAGCCATAGAATAAATAGTCATGATTTCAGCAGCTGGGGAATTTGTGAAAAAACAAATCTTGTTAATTGCAGGTAAGGTCCATATAAAACGGCAAAATTGAAGTGAACAGAAAGTGTTTCACTAGAGTGCAGCCGGTATTTCCTGGAAGCAATTTCTATCTTCTCCTTTCCATGTGAAAGCAAGGTGTCTCTCCACCCTCACTTTACATGATGTTGCAGAAAAGCAATTACTGGGTTTTGCAATTATTGGGTTTTGATTTTTAGCCTTTATAAGACTGAAAATTCATGTGATTACACCAGATTGTGTATCTTATTGACTAGATTCTGCTGCCTCTCTTGAAAATGCCAATATTCTTACAATGAAAAGTTCCCTTAAGGTTCAATTCTGCAGGATCCTGAATGCCATTTGTTGAAGTGATTGAGAGTTTAGAGCACTCATTTACATCCAGCTCTGGTCTGTTATCAGCACCACTACAGCTCCAAAGGCGCCTGTTGTACAATGTGCTATGGCAAGACGCAAAGCTTCAGCCAGAGCAACTGTATTTATACTGTCAAGTATCAGAGGGGTAGCCGTGTTAGTCTGGATCTGTAAAAGCAACAAAGAGGAGCATGAGCTTTCATGGGTGAATACCCACTACTACATGCATCCGACGAAGTGGGTATTCACTCACGAAAGCTCGTGCTCCAAAACATCTGTTAGTCTATAAGGTGCCACAAGACTCTTTGCTGCTTGTATTTATACTGGATTTTCTGCAAAATAATGGGCTGATGTATGTTATGATTTGGATTTGTTTGTGATAGCAAAACTAGGCCTCGATTCAAGGAGGGTGCTCAGGCACGCACTTCAAGGCTAAGCATGTGCTCGAGTGGATTCCTGAATACAGGTCAATTTCAGCACATCCTTAAGAGCTTTCCCGAATCAAGGCACTGCATCTAAAAGACTGACAGCCACTGATGAGTTCAGGTGGCAATCTACATTGCTTATTACAAAATAATGCATTTAACAAAGTAATAACTCCTGTTATTAATTTAACCTCATTAGACACAGTGACTTTGTAGTCACCTAACTTCAAAACAAAACATCTTCTGGCAGCACTAATTTTTCTAAATAATATTTGAATTGACCGGTTAAATATACCCCCAGATAACGAAAAGATACATTGTGAAATAACTGTCAGATATAGCACAAATTGTATAGCACATTTTTATTAACATATTGGAGTAAAATAAATGACTTATTAAAGATCAATTCAAATATCCTCTAAGATCTAACAGCCAAGATTTCAAATAATAGTTATCTCAGGGTATCCAAATGCCTGTTGGGCACATAGCTCTATCTGTATTATGAAACCAGCTGTGGAGTTTTAATAACTATTGTCTGAGCTATCTATAGGCTTGGCTTCATTGCAACAGTGAGTACACTCAAGCTATTCCACTAGTCTAGACTAGCCGCTCAAGTGAGACCAACCACATTGCGAAACAACACTCCAGCTACCCAGAGTGATGGGATTAGCAGCACAGTGATTGGATTAGCAGTTGATGAGTTGTTGTAACTTGAGCTATTGCATCTCCACTGCATTATTAGCTCAAGGGTGTCAAGTGGCTTCTCTGCTCTGGGCCAGAGCTAGCAGTTTAAAGCTAGTTTGGGTATGTTTACATGAGCTGCAATCACACACCGGGACTGTAGTATCAACGAACTCCAAGTGTCAGCACCACTCAGGCGTCACCCCCTTCCCTCATTCTCCTCCCCTCCCCGCCCCAGACAGGCTAGCTAGCTTGAGTATAGAGCACCCCTTAGCTTGAGCTAGAGATTCTGTGTGGGGATGGGAGTCAGCTTAGGGGCAAAACTCAAGGTATACCTTGAGTTAACACTGCAATGAACACAAGCCTTGTTACACAGAGGTCATTCTCAATAGCTATAGAGTTTTCATACCAACTCTGCCACACAAAGGTGAAGATACATCTAATGCTTCTCTTAAATATCTGCTGGGCCATTTGTGGGAGAGAGAACTGATCAGATATTAAAGCAATTACTTTGAGACAAAGTACATGAGAAACATGGTGCTTCACTAAAATTAGCCAACGGCTTCTTACCTGCACAAATATCTGGGGGGGTTTGGAAGGTCTTTGACCATGTAACACTCCCCCCCATTGACACAGAAGGCTTTCTGCTTTACGTCACATTTTGTGAGATGACTTGTGCCAGTAGTCGATGTAGAAGTGGCTGGAAGAGAGAAAACACAATTCAGGATGGTTTGGTTATTTCCTGAACAGTCTTTGCATTTGAATACAATTTAGGCATGTGTGTGGAAGAGATATGGGCGAGGGAAGAATTGGCGATTCTTGTGAGCTATCTGCTTGTGGCCTCCTAGAATTAATCTGATTCATGGAAAACAATAGTTAGCCGAGGCAATATTGTGCTGACCAATTTAAAGAGCACAAAGAGGGTTACAATCCTTAGATACGCTCCATGCACACAAACTGTGAGAGTTTAAAATTCCATACTGCAATCCATCAAACACCTGTAAATTCTATCAGAGCTGAAGGATATTTCATTAAAAGGACTGTGTAACTTACATGTGACATTATTTCAATTGCATTAAGCCTATTCTGATAAGATCTTTGGAGCAAGGACTGTCAGTCACTATATCTTTGTGAGGCCCTCGATTGGCTGACTTCTAGGTGCTACCACAATATAAATGTTAAATAATAAATATTAATAATGCTACATAATGTGATATTATGACATTCCGGGATACAGTCCAAACCAGTGAGGGGCTGGGTCACCTCTGCAATGCATCCTTGGGTGCCTCATAATGTTTTGCTGATGTAGCTCCCAGTGGGCTGCTCACATACAGCCTTCAAGCACGCAGATCACCCCCTCTTCCCCATGCCCTTCTGAGTATAGCTGCAGCCTGCCAGCCACACATCAGTCACATTCTGACTTCCACCGCCTGGCTATCACTTGCAAGGTGACCACAACATGCTTCAAGGCCTGGGATTTCCTCCAAAACCATGTGTTCTGCACTCTCCTACCCTCTCCAAGACAGTCGAGATACATTAGGCCAGTTGCCCCTCTAAGAGGCTCAGTATACAGTCTGCCACCCTAAATGGAGTTACTCACATAGTTCACAACATTGGATTAGTTTTGACTGAAGAATAAAGCAAGTTTATTTACCTACAAGGAGCGATGTTTCCGGTGAGTACAAGTGTAAGGCATTAAAGTCAGAAATGGTTACAATAGAAATAAAGGAAAACTAAAGTGAGTTCAAGGTGAAGTCCTTTACTACAGATTCCCATAACACTGCTGACCAAACTCCCAGGTCAGGCCCAGCTCCCAAAGTCTATGCGCTGTTTAGACTTTGGGATTTCTAAGGTTTATTTATTAATTTGTTTATATTTTGTAATTTTGTTTTAAAGTTAACCGATCCGAAACCATTCAGCTGTGCACATAGCTTGCTCATTCGTATAAACCTGACTTCCTAATGCTGTTTTCCAGGGTCTCCATCCCTTCTTCCTTCCATTTGTTTGCACCCACTTGTTACATCTTGGGTCCTGATCCTGTCTGGGGTCCCGAGGTGCTAATGAAATGTGAACAATTAATAATAATAAATCCTGATAACAATCCTTTCCTTTCCCCTTACCACTTAGTTAGACTCAGTTAAATGAAGGCCATATCAAGCCTAGGTAAATAGGTTATGTTTTAAAAGCCTTGGCTAACACGTTTCAACAAGATGTTTCACCTACTGTAGAGAGTGTGTCATGTCAGCTGGTTGGGGTCAGTCCTACGGGGGTTGGCATGGCTGTAGTAGTCCAAAGACTCTGTCAAGTGTAAGGTTATGTCTACATTGCACAGCCTATGTCAGCATAGCCACCTAGTATAGATGCAGCACATGCCAACGGGAGTTTTTCTGCTATTGTAGGAACACCAGCTCCCCAAATGACATTGGCTATACCAGGGGTAGGCAACCTATGGCACACGTGCCAAAGGCGGCACGCGAGCTGATTTTCAGTGGCACTCACACTGCCCAAGTCCTGGCCACCAGTCCAGGGGGCTCTGCATTTTAATTTAATTTTTAAATGACGCTTCTTAAACATTTTAAAAACCTTCTTTACTTTACATACAACAATACTTTAGTTATGTATTATAGACTTATAGAAAGAGACCTTCTAAAAACATTACAATGTATTACTGGCACGCGAAACCTTAAATTAGAGTGAATAAATGAAGATTCGGCACATCACTTTTGAAAGGTTGCCGACCCCTGGGCTATACTGAAAGAAACATTCACATTCCTGACTGAAATTAGGGATGTAAGTACCGTTTAAAAAGTTAACTGTTTAATTGATTAAAAACATTTTGCTTAAATGGTTAACGGACTAAGTGGCTGGGCCTGCTCCGGCCAGGTGGTGCTACTCTGGCCTTTTGGCCGGGGGCCATGGCTGGGCCCACTCCAGCTGGTGTGGGGCTGCTGAGGTTAATGGTTAAGGCAGTTAACCGGTAAGACTGATGCTTACTGGTTCATAGGTTAACGTTTTACATCCCTAACTGAAATAGCTACACTGGTATAAGTTTTAAGTGTAGACCAAGCTTACATTGAAGTGAATGTAGGTCTCAGCAGGTGATACATATATGCTGATGGGACTGGAAGGTGCATTTACACTACTAGCTTAGACTCCCTTCTGAATTTAGTTCAACCTATGTAGCTTGAATGCGTATTGCCCTCCTTTTAGCTCCTTTAAAACATTTCTTCCTGAAAGTAAGACCATTGTTCTGAAGACATCCTATAGTTCAAAAATCTAATGCATTAATTTAAAATGAAAAGCAATATTGTCTTCCTGAATTCCTGCCAGCGAAGCTTATTACTACCACGAAGACTAATGGAATGTTTGAAATTGAATTATAAGGATAGTTGTAGAGAATGAGCCTGTAGCTATCTATAATTGCTCCGGTTACCCTGCTTGGCACTTTTTCTTTAAGCAGCAGCTAGATCAAAATTGATCATCCTGGAATTTGGATGTAACCGTTAGTGTCTCACTGATGTAAAGTGAACGTTGGATGGCTACAGTGGCTCTGAACAAATTGCGAGAGATGGGAGTACGTTGTCATTCTCAGACAAACCCCAGGAGAGAAGGGATTTACATGGTTTTGCCAAGAGTTTTCTTCTCCCCTCACTCTTAAGTTTGATATGGTGTATCGTATAAATCTTGCACACGTTTTTTTCCTGCCTTTCTGATAGACCAGAACTGGGGTCTCAATCCACCTCCGTCCTCAGTCAGTTAGTTCTGAGACAGCTTGTCTTTCTTGCATAATTTCTGGTGGATAAACCAGTATTAACTCTATCCACTGCATGCCTATTTTGCAAATTAAATTTAAAAACACCAAAATTGTGGTGTTAGGTTTCCCTTAAACCCACATGGCGGAAGAAATGTTGAGTTCTGGAGCAGGTGATCCTCAGAGCAGATTTCACTCAATCCGTAACCAGCCTCATAGCTCTTGCCTTCCGTAACTCATAAAGTTCTCAGAGGGGGCCCTGAGGGCCTGAGTTATTTTACAATGTATTGACAAGGAGCTGCAGCAGAAAGACATAGCACAGCAGTAACTAACATATACCTTTGTTGTGTATTTAATTATCTAGCCAAAATTTGTACCCTAATTTCATTTCTATTTTATAAGCCCATTTTAAATAGGCACGAGTGATATGCAAATCTGTTTACATGATCCACTTTTCCTAATTCATCGTCTTCATTTCCTTAAAGGATAAACCACAAATCATAAAACAATTTATAAATATCAGGCATAAGCAGGCATTTTAAAATACTGGATGTTCCATTTTCTTTTTTCATGACTGCAAGCAACATTTTCTTTAATAAACAACCGGACGTAGCATAAATGACTCGTAACATTCTCACTAACGCAAATATTCGCAAGGCAACGAAAGACAATGAAATCTCTTCCCTTCTCAGGGAACTACTTGAGCACAAACAGAAGACTAGAGCAGTATCCTAGAAACTATCTTTCTCAAAATCATAGAAGTTTTAGACACATTTAATAATTGTTCTCTAAAAAATGCTTTACACTCCACCCCAAAACTTCAGGGAAGCTCAATCTCTTAATTAAGCTTTAGCACAATTTCACATCAGACAGTCATTCCAAAGTCATGGCAATTTTTTGCTTACCTGGGAGATCTCTAACCTTTCTGTGTCTTGAAACATGGAAATGCATGCTAGTTTGGATTCTCTCTCCCCTGCTTTTCCAAAATGGAACTCTACAGTCAATAATAATGTTGCTATAGCTTTAGGACACACGGATTCTTTATAAGTGCCTATGATTCAATCCGCTATCACCAACAGAGTTCTCAGACGGCTCCATGTTCTCATTATTAGTGAACAACTTTGCAATCTATGCACAATAGAAGCGTATGCCTATTTTAATCTAGTTTCTGCAGACATCAGTGTAACATCAGAGGGCACACTCTTAGCCAACCAAGGTGACAGGTAAGATGTCAATGCTCAAGTGAAGAGAAAATAAAGTGCCAGCTTCAGTGCACAGAAAGGAGCATCATTCTTTCTGAAGGCATCTTATAGGTCATGAACAAGATTAGTTGCTGAATTGTAAGTAGACAGCCTTGTCTCCTTTTGTGAAGAAGAGACGGGAGAAAAAGCTTATACATTTCTGTGACTAAACACCACTAGCAACTGCAGCCTAGCTAAAACTCACTCCAGCGAGAGAGACAAGGACAGAGATGAAAAAAGAGACAACACAGAGATGACATAACGATGACACCACATATCCCTAAATGGAATCAGCCTTACTGTCTCCACATTCTGCCAACTGGAACTCAATCACCCTATTCTATGCACAAACCCAACTCCCTACTGACCTGAAAATAAGCAACTGAAAGATCTGCAGGGTGGATTAATTTCCCATATGGCCTTGGACAAATCATTTCATCCTTGTATGTCTCAGATTAACCATCTGAAGGTTCATCCTGCTAAGTAATGAGCATCCTCAACTCTCATTGACTTCTTTGCTTGGCACCTCCCAAGAGTGATCCCCATAAAATAGAGTTAATAATATTTAATTATCTGCCCACCACCAAGACATGCTGTTAAGATTCCTTCATGTTTATATAAACTCTCTGAAGAGGTATTTGCAGATAGCTGCTTATGGGTAAAGTTCCCAATACAAACACTAAACAAACAGAAGCTGAGTAGATTTTCCACTGAAGTCAACAGGCGCTCTTCCATTGACTTCAATGGGAATAGAGTTAGGTCGATACCAACGGCTTTTGAAAATTCCAAATTCTGTCATTTTGGAACACAAAGGAGAATTTTATTTTCACCAAAAATATGGATGGATATGTTCCAGCTTCTTTACATTTAATGCTTTTAAAAAGGAAACTCTAGCCATGCTCAAAACTACCCACTGAAATTTCAAAAGATAAGATTGACCTCTGGGCAAGAAAAAATGGAGAAAAATGTTTGATGTACTATGAATAGGCATTTTGGGTCAAAGGATCAGATTCATCAGTATATTTTGGCTGCTCTGCATCACTCTACTGATGCAATGCAGCCAAAATTCCAGCTTAGCTGGCCAGTTACTATGGTAATAAGGGCTTTAAAGAGCCGGGTTTTCAGCTGGTTTGCATCACAGGCATGGCATAAAGCAGCCAGAGCACACTTATGAATTTGGCCTGTTCTAGTCAAGTGCAAAACTGAAGCACATATAGAAGCCGCTTTTCAAATGAGCAGTTTAAAATCTCATAATATACATGCACAAATCCACTATTGTGTGCACACGTTTGTGAGAAAATCTGTGACATAATATACAAGGATCCCTACAAGGGGGAGAATAAACACCACTGCAGGCCAAAATATAAAACAAATCAAACAGAGGAAGACAGAAAGAATCACAAAATCACAAGTGGGCCATTGTAGGACAAAAGCTTTGTTGATGGTCCCTTCCACCCATGCAGAAGCACATGCAGAAGGACTCGTCCCATTGATTGGAATGCTGGAAGAGGGAAACAAAAATAGTTGGCACGAAGATTTTTTTTCTCTTTGTTGTCTGGATTTTTAGAAGGGCTGGAGCTAAGAAACAAACAGCAGAGATCCCTAGGGTCAGGCTGGGTTAGCCCTAAAAGACATTCAGTGCTGACAGATTGCTACATCTCCATCATCTTTCAGAACCATAGACTGAACCTGTAAATAACTCTCTTGATTTCTTTTTCCTAGTTAATCCTTAATTAGTTTACTGTAGGATGGGATATCAGTGTTGTCTTTGGTGTGAGATCTAAGGTACATATTGACCTGGGGGAGGTGACTGATCTCTTGGGACTGGCAGCAACCTGAATATTTTGTGATTGTTGGAGTAAGTGACCATTTATCACTAAGTCCAGATGCAGAGCCCAAGGGGACTCCATGGTAAGACTGTTACAGGGATCCACGGTTTCACATTTGTTTCTAGGTTGGTGAAATCTAATTATAGAACATACCCCCAGTTTGAGGTATCTGCCCTGTTTTTGACAGTCTGCTCTGAGGTAGGCACTCAGGGTCATAAACCACTCCAGACAGAGTGATGGGTAGGGGAGCCTCTCATCCCGTCTGAGTTCACAAGTTCAGAGCAGGGATTTTTGCAGTTTTAAAACAAATATATTTTGCCTTGTAGCATAGGATGCAGACACTGCAAGCAAGAATAAAGCATGTAGCAACTTACAAGCATTTTATAAAGTCTAAACACTAAACACATCCTCACCAGTCTAACACCTGTCTTGAACAATAGTAACAGACAGGTGAGCTGGTCTGGTTTCCAGCTATGAATTTGTAAGTGCTCAGCTGATGCCTACAGACTTGGCCAGAGCCGGCATCTGTTTGACCAATGTCACACATGCAATCTGTGTTCTTCTCTTTCAGCCGCCAAGCTGCTGGCAAGACTAAGCATCACTGAGAGCAGGGGTGGCCAACCTGAGCCTGAGAAGGAGCCAGAATTTACCAATGTACATTGCCAAAGAGCCACAGTAATACGTCAGCATCCCCCATCAGCTCCCTGCCCCCAGCTCCCAGCGCCTCCTGCCCACCGGCAGCCCCGCCAATCAGCGCCTCCCTCTCCCTCCCAACACCTCCCGATCACCTGTTTCATGGCGTGCAGGAGACTCTGGGGGGAGGGGGAGGAGCAAGGGCACGACAGGCTCAGAGGAGGAGGCAGGAAGGGGTGGAGTGGAGTCAGGGCCTGGGGCAGAGCCAGGGGTTGAGCAGTGAGTACCCCCTGGCACATCGGAAAGTTGGCACCTGTAGCTCCAGCCCCGGAGTTGGTGCCTATACAAGGAGACATATATTAACTTCTGAAGAGCCACATGTGGCTCCAGAGTCACAGGTTGGCCACCCCTGCCTTAGAAAGACAAGGTGGGGGAAATAATATCTTTTATTGGACCAACGTCTGCTGGTGAAAGGGACAAGCTTTCAAGCTCACACTGTGGTCCTCTTCAGAGACTCTAGCTGAAGAGTTACAAGATCTTTGGTTTTTGTTGCTGAATGGCACATTTCGAGAACACACTGTCTGGGCTAATCCATAGGAAATAACCTTTTAAAATCTATATATATTTAGCCTTAATCTTCAAGAAGGACTATTACATTAGTCACAGTCTGGATGATATTCTGTGTAAATTCATAGATGATCTTTTAAGGAGCTAGTTCTGCTTTTAAAAGCCAGAATCAAGTACTGTAACAGTCAGGGAATGATTATAGCTCTCTTACTGTGGCACTATCTCTTTGAAGATCAGGGCCAGCTAAAAGGAAACAGGAAATCACTGGGTCTGGGAGATAGAAACTTCAGGAAAGCTTGAGAAAATGTAAACTGTTGTTGAACCAGCGCAGTTTGTCCCGCTCGCCTCCATGACACAGAGTCAGAAGCAATTTCCCTTCAAGAGTGCAAACTGAGAAAAGAAAAGCAGAAAACTAAAGATTTAGTCTTCAGTTCCTTGTGCCAGGTCGCTTCCTCCTTGATAGGCCAATAGACTGACCCAGTTGGCAGCAGCACTCTGGCAGGATCTGCACAGCATCTCAGCTCACTCCAGAGGGCTGAGAGGAGACGTATGCACCAGGCAGCATGACCAGGAACATTTTTGTTTTGTTTATTTTTGAGATAGGGAGGGAAATGTAAAGGCTGTTTTTAAGGAAGTCTGATTAGTATTTCATATGAAAACACGAGATGAGACGTGAGCCCTGACTGCACATAACACAGGGGAAATTAGAAACTTGGGGAAATTTGAGATTAGGCGAGATGAGCAGAGAGAGACCTGACTTGCAATTGGGATTTCAGACACGGAACTCTTTACAAAGCTGCAAATGAGGTCAGCTTTCACTTCAGGGAAATTGGGAGAGGCTAAACAATGCAGCAAGAGATGGCAAATTCACTGGTAATGGGGGTTTAAATGCACCCAATCCAATCGGAGGACAGAAGAACAGCAAAATAGACCGTCATATTGGGATACATGGTACAGATAGAAAAAATGCACAAGGTGTGGTAGCCAAAAGGTCATGTGTCTAGGAAAGTAGGCTCTGAAAACATGCATGGCAAACCAACAGTTGAACAGGTAAGTGCCTTATATTTGGGGCCTGTGTCAAGCATTGGAGAAAATGTCAGCACTTGGAGGGTGGGACCGACAAGGAGGCATATGCGACTTCTGTTATAGAAGGGACATTCCAAAAGCCGACTTCCACCCTGAGCTGGAGAATACACGTTATCCTGAACAATCTGGGTGGCCAAGTAAACTGAGTTTGTGGCTCATCACAGCCCATTCATTTAAAGTCTGTGCAGGCAGGAGGCCAATGCAAATGATTTACTGAGCTGAAGATTCATGATATAAATGTGCAAAGAATCCCAGAAGTCTGCAATGTGTTCGATGAGAATGGTCTCCTATACAGAGGGCCTTATTCTCATTTACATTAGGGTCCCTTTCCCCAGCTCTGGCAGGGCAAAGGCATTTTAAAGTGGGCGTGAAAGTAATTTATATTCTTTGTGGTCTTTTCACAATGCCTACAGGGGTCCTTGTGTAAATGCAAACCAGGCCCCGAGAACCTATGAAAATAGATTTAAAAGAAGGAGCGAAGCCTCATGCTCTGAGTACTGTTCAGAAGGCCTCATTCTTCCTTCTGTAGAAGGGTAAAGCAGAGCAAATGAGACAAGAAAGAAATCAGATGACAGATATCTGAGAAACAGTCTTTTTCCATGAACTGGGCCTGATCACTTAACTTTGGTGAACAGACTGAACTAAACCACCAGACTGTGCATATGTTGTATCGTGAAACCTCAGCTAGAGTCTATTATGTCACCGACACTTACATTGTCTATCTGCATCGCAAATGGAATCTGCAGATGCTATTGATATGGTCCAGTTATCACTCGAGTTGCTGAGAGATGCTCATGTCAGAAGTGCAGTTCTAGAAATAAAGCGGACATATGTACCCCTTCTTTTTCTTAGTACAGCTTTCTCAGGTGTACGGCAGATTGATACCTAGTGGGAAATGAATCCGATACACTACATATCCTTATGCACCATAGATGCAGGCAGGAAACCTTGAAGGCAAGTGCCAGGAACGTTCCTGGCATACTTAAGTGCTAGTATCACTCTTGCATTTTTATTCCTGTTCAACACACTTGCATAATACTGGCCGGCCTCTATGAAAAGGAAATGACACCTTGTGAATGCCCCAGGCACTGCTAATATAGCTCGGTGTAACACGCTGACACGTTTCATCTGTCCCAAAGAGGAGACAAGCCTGGAAGCGTGGGGGGAAGGTTTCTAGTGATACTCACAAAAAGAGAGATACTATGAAATAGGATAACGGAGCCAGTTCAGGAAGTGGGGCCCGAAGTGTGGCCAAAGTGGGCCCATGAGTCATGGGGACCCTTGCTCCAACAGGGCCAGGTGAGGCTGATGAGAGCACATGGAGTGAGAGCTCTAGAGCAATGGGACCCTGAGCATTCTGGAGAAACAAGATGGCCCCCTTTCACTACAGCCCCGGCAAGGCTACATTTTAGGTTTCTCCTTTTACACAGGAATTCAGTTTTCACTGTTCCCAGAATTCTCTCCACAGAACCACAGCAAGATTTCCCTTGGCTGTCAGTAAGAGGCAACTGGAGGGATAGTTTCGTAATTAGGACACTTGTCTATTAGGAAGTGGACTGATGCCCCCAGAGCACCAGGAGCCCTATTTCATGGAGGCCAATGAACAGACATCAGAGGCACACACTGCTACAGAGGTCTCTACAAAGCTGCCCCGGATTTGAACAAGCCAACTAGACATGAAAAGGGTCCAGTCTCGCTCTTTATCAAGCTGCGATGCCTATTACAATGGTGCCCTGACCCCGATTCGACTCTCTGGGTCTGATTGTAATATAAATATAACCAATATCGTTGTTAGCGTTTCTATCCCACAAATGTAGTGTACAGGAAATAAGTGTACACAGTGATTTTAATTCCAGAAGCATTAATAAACACCTGTTCTTGTTTGCTTTCTGCAATAACAATTCCCCCAAAGGGGAAACACTAACACATCTAGGTCCCAATCCAGCAGCTAGCTCGGCAGAGACACCTGCTGACTGCTAAGGTCTGCTTGCCTGGATCTGATTGTAGGACTGGGGCCGTAGTAGTTCACTGATCCAGGAGGTATGTAAGTGCACATACTGGAGTTCTTATTCTTGGTTCAAGGCTCTTTTCCCTCTCAGCTCTATGGTTTTGTTTTCCTGTGTGAAATGTTTTGCTATTTGTGTCTCACCTGTTTTAAACAACACATTCAGTTATAAAAAAGCCCCATTGTGGCTTGAGTTAAACTGAAATAAGGTAGTGAAGGGCTTCACAAAACATGCAGTCAGGGTCAGTGTTACTGCCCAGTCTGCCAAGCTTTTACTGTTCCTGCATGTTACTGTAGCAAACGCTACATTGTAAGTTTAATAAAGTAATGCTTCAGTCTTGATTTATATGCTGGTGATATCTATCTATTTGCTTATCAGATGGACTAATGAAATACTTCCATCCCATAGAAATGTGTTGATTCAAAGTCTGCTTTTCTTCCCCTTTTAGCTGTAGAATCTTTCTTACTAGTCTCAGGTGTGCACTCAAATTCTGTAGATAAACAGAAATATACCAACTCTACTAATTTCTATTGGTCTACTCCTAATTTCAATTTAATCTTTTAACTCTTTAAGATTAATGCAATCTGCTAATGGTGATAAAGACAATGTGTCTTTGAACGCTAGGTAGTAAAGTCCATTCTCCAGCTTCTTAAAATGACACGCAAGCTTTTCATTATAAAGGACCTGTCAGCTAAATCCAACCTGATAATTGTAACATCTCCTTCTCTTCTCACTCTTCCATTGCCAGGGCTCCAGTACAGCAAACCACTTCAGCATGTGCTTAACGTTAAGCATGATCCTAAGTTCATCTCTCCCCAAGAAAGCAATGTTTAACTTTCCATTCTTAAGTCCCCTTGACTTTGGTGAGTCTTCAGTATGTTCATAAGAGCTTTGCTGAGGAAGGATGGATTTAGGCACATGCTTAACTTGCATTGCTAACTTGGGGCCTAAGTCAGGGTCCCAGCTTAAATCTGCTTGCGCGAGTGACCAATGTCCAGTCCTCCTCTACAGGTTTTAAAATGTCCAATCTCTAGTGCTCCTCAGTATGAATCAATGGGTATGTCTACAGTGCATCTGAGAGCAAGCCTCACCATCGGGGGAGCTCGCGGGGCTCGCAGTTGTGTTGCTCTGATGTTCTGACTCAGGTTGGAGCTCAGGCTCTTAAGCCGGGGGCATGCTTAAAGTTGAGCACTTGCTGAAGTGCTTTATGTCCTGGGGCCCAAGCAATGGAGGAGTGAGAGGAAAAGGAGTTTACAGTTAGCAGATTGGATTTAGCTGAAATGTCCCAAATCTGCCTTCTATTCAAGGTTCGGCACAAGGAGAAATACTCTCTAACTCTGTTGGGAAATATGTTATAACTGAAAATAAAACAAAATAAAAATGCTTCCAAATGTTAGTTAGTGTATCAAGGGTACAAAGGTTTTCTAAAACAGAGACAATTACTCATTCTCCCTCTCCACCCGTCCCTCTGCTAACTCAGGTGCAAAGGAGCAGAGCCCTACGGATGCTTGGGCATGGAAGGGGACATGACAATGCGGAGGCATTACGCTTTTCTCATCTCTCAGACAACTCCAGTAACTCTCCATGGTACACAGCAGAGTCTGGCCCTCAGTCTGTGGTCCTAGCCCATGGGGTTTTTATGTAAATCACAAACCAACGTAGAATGATCCCCCAGAT
Source organism: Chelonoidis abingdonii (assembly GCF_003597395.2). Lineage (NCBI taxonomy): Eukaryota > Metazoa > Chordata > Testudines > Testudinidae > Chelonoidis > Chelonoidis abingdonii. The sequence goes on from NC_133774.1 coordinate 133,085,674, forward strand.
CCCTAGTGGAATTTACTGCACAAAGAATTTCGCCCAAAAAGCAAAAAACATGACTCGCAAGCTGTCAGGTGTCTCCTTGACAACTATGATAAGACAGCTGCACTTGGAAAGGTCTCCTAAAGACGGTCATGCGAGGATTGTTGCTAGAGACAGCCTCCTTCTTAATGCACTGAGAAGTCTGAATTTATTCGCCAATTTACTTTGATATTCATGTTCTCACTGACACTCTTCAAGGCCTCAGAACATTTTTATGAAGCACATTGCAATTTAAAACAGGTCTTTGAGAAATAACCCGCAGAAAAGAAGAGCTATCAATTGCATGACAGTTGTATCCCAATTCTTCATGCCAGCCATGCACTGTTCCCCATGGAAAAGGTTATTAGAGTCTGACAAACAGATCATTGCACCTAACAAAGCTATTGGATCTGGCATCTGGCTTCTGCTAGGGGAGCCACCCTCCGGCCTTGCCTGAGAGCTGCTCACCCAGACACAGAGAGACAATCTTTTGTGGGTGGGTACACTTGGAAAATTCCACTCCAGTACTCCATCAATGCAGCCCTTTGATATGCCTCTTCTGAAAAAGAGAGACAAGGTGGGTGAGGTAATATCTTTTATTGGACCAACTTCTGTTGCTGAGAGAGACAAGCTTTCGAGCTTACACAGAGCTCTGCTTCAGGTCAGCTGTTCTTCTGAAAAATGCAGACTTTCCTTTCCATTTTCCTTCTGAGAACTTATCACAGCAGAAGAGAGTAGCGGAGAACGACATTATCAGGTGTTCTGCTTTTAGCCAAACCTTAGAGCTCTTGTAACCAAGGTCTTTTTATAGAGAACTGTCAAGCCACTTGAAACTGCCATCAAGCAGTTATATATCAGGGAGACTTTTCTTTTTCCCTTCTCCCTTAATTTCCAGCCCAATGCTACAATACCACTTAAAAATGAATGTGTGTGTGAAATGATACACATCAAATGTGCTCCTGCCAGTAAAAAGGTGACTTCAGAGCAGTTTTTTACACAAAGCAACATATTCCTTCCCACTTTTCCCTTTTTACTTGACTACTTTCAGAGATAAAGCCTGCTGATTTTAAACCAGATTAGCTGAAAATATAATAGCCTGCGGTTCTCAGGGGCTGTTCAGAGATTTGTACCCTCAAAGATTTTTTGTTCCATACAGGGTAAGAGGAATCAACTTTAAAAGTGGCAGTAGAATTTGCTAGTGTTTAATACACGTTTTTCATTTTATTTAGATGTATATTTCTGACACCTGATCTACACCCCAGGCTTCTGCCAGCAGAGCTACGTCAGTCAGAAGTGTGAAAAGATGTGATCTCTGAACAACATAGCTGGCCCAAGTCCCTAGTTTAGGGAATGCATTTTTACACTGTAGCTTGTTTTGGTCATGGCTAGTGGTTTTACTAAACAGGTATAAAGCACAGTTTTTCCAGGATTGCTGCGTTCATACTAGGAGCTCTTTGACCATACAGTATACTGCTATTCCGATAGCAGTAACGTGCTCCTAGTGTAAACATGGCCTTTCAGTGACCAGGTGATAGAGAATGATTGCTCAGCTTATTTCAGCACTGCAGAATCCTTATGTAGGGCTCATGGAACCAATGGCAAAACTCCAATGTGAATGGGATTTGGCCCTTAATATGTAAATGTCGGTACCTGCTATTTCCTCACTGAAAATTATATTATTAATGCAGTCCAACAGCAATTTTTATTTAATAAGCACCTGCAGCCAAGTGTGTTATTGCAAACCAATTCAACATACAAATTATTGTGCCTGGCATTTCTGAAATGTGTGTGTGCAGTTAGAAAGTATAATAAAGGTACCACAATACTAGTCTTTCCTTGACTCTAAAAAAGTGATACAATTTGTAGCATTAAAAAATACAGCCCTGTACAAAAATAAAATGTGCTCAGAGTCAGTGGCACATTCCACCCAGTAGATAATTTCTACAGTCTAGTTATAAACCTGTCAAAAAGCTGATTTATAATGAAATGCTGACAGGCGCCTAACTATAGCTGTGCTAATGGATCCACTGTAATAAACGCGTCTCTGTCCATAAATCCACCTCCCTAGTAGAGAAATCACCAATAAATAAAATCAGCTAATGTTCAGCTATATAATCTTGCTAATCTAGAGATTGTAGATATCCCTGTGAATGGTTCCCTTCTGGTCCAGATTAAAAAAGGATCCTTGGTAACCAGACTCGGTGGTCCAAAGGGAGAGGACACTGCAGAGAAAATGAGTATGAATGATAAGAACTGGGAGGGAGTCCAATAGGGGGACTGATGATTAAAGAAGCAGTCACTGTGACTTTTAACACCCATCCCACATTCATAGAATCATAGAATATCAGGGTTGGAAGGGACCTCAGGAGGTATCTAGTCCAATCCCTGCTCAAAGCAGGATCAATCCCCAACTAAATCATCCCAGCCAGGGCTTTGTCAAGCCAGGCCTTAAAAACCTCTAAGGAAGGAGATTCCACCGCCTCCCTAGGTAACCCATTCCAGTGCTTCATCACCCTCCTAGTGAAAAAGTTTTTCCTAATATCCAACCTAAACCTCCCCCTGCACTTTGAGCCATTATTCTGTTTCTGTCATCTGCCAACACTGAGAACAGCCGAACTCATCCTCTTTGGACCCCTTTCAGGTAGTGAAAGGGCAATCAATCCCCCTATTCTTCTCTCTGCAGACTAAACAATCCCAGTTTCCTCAGCCTCTCCTCATAATCATGCTCCACCCACTAATCATTTTGTTGCCCTCCGCTGGATTCTTTCCATTTTTTCCACATCCTACTTGTAGTGTGGGCCCAAAATGGACACAGTGCTTCAGATGAGGCCTCACATGTCGAATACAGGAGGATGATCACATCTTGTTCTGCTGGCATGCCTACTTATACATCCCAAAATGCCGTTAGGCTTCTTGGCAACAGAGCACACTGTTGACTCATATCCAGCTTCATCCACTGTAACCCTAGCGGCTTTCTGCAGAACTGGTCTAGCCATTCAGTCCCTAGTTTGTAACAGTTGAATGGATTTTCCGTCCTAAGTGCAGAACTCTGCACTTGTCCTTGTTGAAACTCATCAGGTTCTTTTGGCCAGTCCTCTAATTGTCTAGGTCCCTCTGTATCCTATCCCTACCTTCAGCGTATATTACCATCCTCCCAGTTTAGTGTCATCTGCCAATTGCTGGGTGCAGTGCATGCAGTCCTCCAGATCATATATGAAGTATGAACAATTGGCTCAGGACTGACCCTTGGGGCACTCCACTTATACCAGCTGACAACTAGAGATGGAGCCATGATCCCTACCGTTGAGTCCGGTCGATAGCCAGCTTTCTATCCACCTTATAGTCCTTCATCCATCATACTTCTTTAACTGCAAGCAGGCAAGAATACTGTGGGAGACCGTATCAAAAGCTTTGCTTTAAGTCAAAGAACAACACATTCATTGCTTTCCCTCATCCACAAATCCATGTTTCTCTTCATAGAAGGAAATTAGGTTAGTCGCATGACTTATCAGGTGAATCCACGCTGACTGTTCCTTGATCACTTTCCTCTCTCTAAGTGCTCACGAATTGATTCCTTGAGACCTGCTCCATGATTTTCCAGGGACTGGATGAGGCTGACTGGCCTGTAGTTTCCCAGATCCTTTTCTTCCTTTTTTAAAGATGGCACTACATTTCCTTTTTCAGTCATCCGGACTCCCCGTTCGCATGAGTTTTCAGTGATAAAGGCCAATTGTCTGCACACATCTACAAACTCCTTTAGCACTTCGGATGCAGCGCATCCAGCCCCATTGACTTTGCTCGTCCATTTCTAATAGTCCCGAACCACTTCGCTTTCTCACAGAGGGCTGGTCACTCTCCCATGCGTGCTGCCAGTGCAGCAGTCTGGGATAACTTGTTTGTGAAGACAGAGGTAAAAATCATTAATACATTAGCTTTTTTCCACATCCTCTGTCACTAGGTTGCCTCCTCATTCAGTAAGGGCCCACGTTTCCTTGACTTTATTCTTGTTGCTACATACCTGAAGAAACCTTTCTTGTTACTCTTAACATCCTTGCTGCTGCAACTCAAGTGTGATTTGACCTCCTGATTTCACTCCTGCATGCCTGAGCTATATTTATACTCCTCCCTGGTCATTTGTCCATACTTCACTTCTTGTTAGCTTCTTTTGTATTTTTGCGTTTAGAGATCAGCAAGATTTCACTGTTAAGCAAGGGTTGCCTGCCATATTTACTATTCTTCCACACATCGGGATGTTTTTTCCTGGAACCTCAGTAAGGATTCTTTAAATACAGTAGCTTCCTGGACTCCTTCCCCTCATGTTATTTTCCCAGGGGATCCTGCCCATCAGTTCCTAGGGAGTCAAGTCTGCTTTTGAGTCCGGTCCGTATTGCTGCTCTCTTTTTCCTTGTGTCAGGATCCTGAATCGACCATCTCATGGTCACTGCCTCCCAGTCCCATCCACTTTGCTTCCCTCTAACTCTCTTGCTGCTTGTGAGCAGCGGTCAAGAAGAGCTCTGCCCCTACTTGTTCCTCAGCACTTGGACTGGAAATTGTCCCCTACCTTTCCGAAAATTCTGGATTGTTTTGCCCGCTGTATTGCTCCCTGCAGATATCAGGATGATAAGTCTCCCATGAGAACCAGGGCCTGTGATCTAGTAACTTCTGCTAGTTGCCGAAAGAAAGCTTCATCCACCTCATCCTCCTGGTCTGGTGGTCTATAGCAGACTCCCACCACGACATCCCCCTTATTGCTCACACTTCTAAACTTAATCCAGAGACTCTCAGGTTTTTCTGCAGTTTCATACCAGAGCTCTGAGCAGTCATACTGCTCTCTTACATACAATGCAATTCCCCCTCCTTTTCTGCCTTGCCTGTCCTTCCTGAACAGTTTATATCTATCCATTACAGTACTCCAGTCATGTGAGTTATTCCACCAAGTCTCTGTTACTCCAATCACATTCAAGGATCCCTTACAATTAAAGCACCGTAGTCCCATGGAAAAATGTTCCAGAACATGCCCTCTCACAACAGCCATATTGTAGGGTTTGGGAAGTTACTTTAAAATATTGCACTCATATTTCTACAAGGGGTGCAGAGCGACTGAGCCGCCACAAGATCCCCTGAGCTAGTTTATGTCAATTTAGTCAAAACTCCTTCAGCAGCCCTATGGAGCAAATGTCAGAGCAGGAGCGAAGCCACCATATACACAGATGCAGTATGTGCTCCTTCCCGCAGCCCTACCCTGGCAGCAGGGATGGAAGGCGGGGGGGTGGGTGGTCCTAGCACCAGTAACAGCTCCAATCGCCACTGGACATTGTGCTCACAGTCTAGCACTGGGGATTATGGCTTTCCCCACTCCCCATCCCATCCTGCAATAGAGCAAGGCCAGCTACAATAGAGCTCTGTCTTTAGGAGAGGGACTGTGGAAGGAAGGAAGCTCCAGGAGTCTGAGTGGGGATGATGTCTTTTTGTGGGGGCACATGAAATAATGGTGAACCTCTGCCCCCATTTCTCAATGGGAAAAATGAGATCATTGTCACATGAAGACAGAGCAGACATCTCTGACTATTCATTCACACAGCCACATGATAAAAAAGGTTGGCAAAATAAAATCATGTGCACACACAGAAGCTGCAGTAGTTTAACTTATATTGGTTTAGCTAAACTGATGTAAACCCTTCTGTGGTTACTCTGATTTGAATTTGGATTATTAATTATAACTTATGATTTGTTTTACTGTAGCCCCTAGGAGCCCGAATCATGGAGCAAGGTCCCATTGCGCTAGGTGCTCTATGAACAGACAGTTCCTGCCCCAAAGAGCTCGTAATCTAAATATAAAATAAGAAACAACAGATGGATACAAACAGATGGAATGAGAGTACAAGAAAATAACAAGCCGCTATTGGTCAGCTTGATAGACTGAGATATCGGCACATCAGTGGCCTAATCACTGTCAAGTGTTTTGGTGACATCACGGCAAAGGGGAATTTTAAAGAGGGTTTTGAAGCAAGATACTAAGGTAGTTTTGTGGATGTTTATGGGGAACACATCCCAAGTGTGCGGAGCAGCATGTGACAAAGCATGAAGGTACTTGTTTGAAAATGTAACAAGATGGAGGCTTGCATCATGGGCAGATCAGAGACAGGAGTCAACATCTTAATAGTCAATGAGAGATGACAGGCAGGGTAGGGATAGAGCATGAAGGGCCTTGAAAGTGAACACAAGCAGCTTGTGTTTGAGACCAGTTGAGGAATGCAAAGCGAAGGGCGCTGTGGTCAAAACGACAAGCTTGGAGAATGATCTTCACAGCAGCATTCTCAATGACTCTGAATGGGCAAGGTTGCATTTATGAAGGCCAAAGAGATGCAGTAATTGAGACACAAGATGATGAAGAACCTGGAGGAGAGTTTTAGTTGGGTGGATAAATAGGAAAGGACGTTTCTTAGAGATGTTATGCAGACAGAATCAGCAAGATTTAGATCTAGCCTGAATGTGATGACCCAGAATGAGGTCTGAGTTGAAATGGCCCAGGTTACAGGCCTGAGTGACAGGCAGCATAGTGGTGTGTCCACAGTGAATGAGAAAAGAGATAGCGGGAAGGCGAGCAGGAGGGAGATTAGGAGCTCTGTTTTAACCATGTGGAGCATCAGCTGTCAACTTGACACCTATGAGGAGATGTCAGAGAAACAGGCTGAGGTTTGAGTTTGGACAGAAAGAGACAGTTCTGGAGTAGAGAAGTGAGCACAGAGAAGGTAGCTGAATTTGTGTTTGCAGACGTGATTACCCAGATATAAGGTGCGGAGGGAGAAGAGAAGGTGACCAAGGACAGAGGCCTATGGAACCTTGGTGTATCCTGAAGGTTTAGGATACTTATTTCAGAATAGCTTTGAACACATATTCTGGGATGGGGAGTTTTGCCTGGTCCCCAGGGGCCATTTTGGAAGTTAATAAAGAGGCAGTTGTTGAGATCAGAGCTGATGTGCTGTGCTGCCTAAATACTCTGCAAGGCTGTAACATATTGGTGAGGTTTGCTGGCTGATATGTGCAACGTATTGCACATGGACGCAGTGCTGTCAGTGCTAGGGTACCCTGAAGAACTGCTTCCTGGGCCTGGCTGGTTTCCTGAGAGAGGAGAAGAGTTCTAAGAGGCCTGAAAAGCCAGAATGAGTTTCAGGAGAAGCATGGAGGTGCAGACTTTGGGTTCTTCAGCCATGCTAGGGAATGATGCGCTACAGCAGGAAAGATGAATTCGAGCCTCAAACAGAAACATAGACACGCTATGTAGAACAGGCCTACTGTTATCTATTGGGTAATGGATGAGACAAAATGGAAGTTTTATCCTCTTCAGTGTTGTGGGTTGCAAGACCTATGGACTGATTTGTGATCTCCTGGAGCCAAGAACTCCTGAAAGGGTGACACTGGATGCTATAACTAAAAGCAGAGAAGGAACACTATGAACCAAAACCACCTGTTTGTGTCCTGTGGTTTAAATTTTACTCTTGCATCAGGGTACCTAATGAATCTGTCTCGCAGTTTGTGGTAAATCTATGCCAGCTGACAGCCCAGTGTGAATTTGGAAATGGTTGGTCGGATATGTAGTGTGACCATCAATAATGGCATCAATAATGAAGCTATGCAGAGACTGATTCTGGCAGAGTCCACTCTAACACTCCAACAAGGCCATGGATATTTCTGTGGTGCTGGAGATGGCTGCCAGAGGCACCTGCCATCTTTTCTAGATCCCCGCCAAGTGGATGCACAAGTTGAGGGATAGGAAAGGGACGGTCAAGCCACACTAGGAAGGTCCAACCTCCAGATCTTCTCATGCTAGAGGGAGAAAGAGTGGGCTACCAATGTGGAGTGCAGCATAAAGACTCAGGGCGTCATTATTGTAAAAAGAAGGGACATTTGGCTAGGTGCTGCAGAATCGGAGTCAGGGAATGCAGGGATACCTGGAAGACAAAGGGAAATAGGATGCGCCATGTGGAAGGAGCATCAGCTGGAGACCCTGAACTGGAGAAGGAGGAACCAGATGAGCTGCTTGTTCTCGTGAATCAAATTAACTCTTGTTAGGCACCAATCCTAGTCAAAATACAGCTGAATGGGCAGAGTGTGAAAAATGGAGCTTGACATAAAGGAAGCATCTACAGTGTTGGTGCAAGAGACCTACAGAGATATCGCTAATGCATTCCTCAGCTTGACTTTGTCCCCTACCTGAGCTATATTCAGATCCTGCACTGCGGAGAAAAATCCCACATTGGGGAGGGTGGAGGAGGTATCAGTCCAGTGGACTCGTCTCCCTTTCTTTGTGGTAGCTGGGTCAGGGCTAAACCTTTCTGGACAGTACTGGCTCTCCACCTTGAAGCGAGACTGGAAAAGATTCCTGGGAGCATTGTATCACATAAGCACAAGATCAGTCAATGATCTTTTGAAAAACAATGAGTAAGTATTTAGAGATGAGCTGGAAGAACACCAGAATCTCAAGGTGAAAAAAATATGTAGATCCTATTTCACACCCCTGATTTTGCAACCCTGTTCCTTATGTGCTACAAGCCAGAGTAGAAGAGGAACTCCAACATTTAGGGACCACATGGATTATCTAACAAGGAAAATCCTCTGAGAGGGCTGCTCTGGTAGTGCTGGTAGCAAAAGCTGATGGTTCCATATGCATGTGCGGCGATTACAAATAAACTGCAAACCAGGCTACCCACGTGGAGCTCTCTCTGATTCCCTGAACAGAAGAGCTTTACAACAAGCGAGTGGGTGGAGTCTTGTTTACCAAGCTAGATATGCCACAGGCTTATCAACAGGTCGTCCTGGATGAAGACTTGCAGGCTGTGATCACTGTCAATACACATAAGAGACTCTATAGGTATACCTGCTTTCTGTCTGGGATTTCCTCTGCTTGTGCTATATTCCAAAGAGTCATGGAAGAGTTATTGATTGGACTGCGCAATGTCAGGGTATAGCTAGACAATATTTTTAGGACAGGAGAGACAAAAGTGGACCATCTACGGAACTTAGAACAGTCCTACAAAGGTTAAGGAAAGTGAGGTTGTGACTCAAGTGCTCAAAGTGTGTTTTCATGGCTAAGGAGGTGGTTTATTTAGGACACTGTGTTTTGGGAAATGAACTGAAACTACTGGAAGGGTTAAAGACATCAAAAAAGCTCCAGTTCCAAAAATTGCGAGTGAGCTCAAGCCCTTGGCCTTTTAAAATATTACGGATAATTCCTAGCAAATCTGTCGATGATGCTTGCCTGCTTTTATGCATTGCTCAAAAATGGTGCAGAATGGCACTGGGGTAATGATCAGGAAGATCACCTTCAAAGAAACCAAAGGGCTTCTGAAGTTAGCCAGACTCCTAGTATATTTTGACCCCAAGAGTGACCTGTTACTTACTTGCGATGCTTCACTCTAAGGTGTGGGCGCTGTACTTTCACACTGAATGGAATATGGGACTGACAGGCCACTCTGCTATGCCTCACGCTCCTTATTGTCAGCAGAACAATGGTATCCCCAGTTAGATAATGAAAGATTGGCTATTGTCTTTGCTGTCAAGAAGTTCCATCAATATCTCTCTTCACTATAACAACTGATCACAAGCGACTTTTGGGATGTCTGGACAAAGTCAAAGGTATTCCTCCTTGTCTACCAATATCAGCCAATCGAGAAGCCGCGAGTGGCTCTGTTCTGCCGCATGTCTCTCACTGAGTACAGCATGGGTGGCCTAAGTTGATAGTATCTTTGGACACACATCTGTATTTTCACAGGTGTTGTGAACTAAGTATCCAAAGCAGAGTTCTCCTCTGGGGATCATGAGTTATAATTAGGGTGACCAGAAAGCAAATGTGAAAAACTGGGACACGGGTCGGGGGTAATAGGAGCCTATATAAGAAAAAGACCCCAAAATTAGGACTGTCCCTATAAAATCGGGACATTTGGTCACCCTAGTTATAATACATCCCCAGGCAAGAAGATTAATCCTGGAGAAAATGCACAGAACACACTCTGGGATGACCCAAATGAAAACTCTAACCAGAAGTTATGTCTGATGGCCAAGCCTAGATAGAGAGATGGAGTAAGTAGTACTGCACCATGCCACATGCCAACAGTTAAGAAAATTGCTTCCAGTAGCAGACCTATCACCAAGGTAATAGCCAGGAAGGCCTTAGATCAGACAACACATCAACTATGTTGGTCCCTTCCTTGGGTCAATGTTCCCTGTTGTGTGGATGCACATTCTAAATGGATGGAAGTCATTCCAGTCAGAGTAGCTACCTCACCTATAACAAACGAGGAGCTTTGTTTCTTGTTTAGCACACATGGACAGCCGGAGACCGAGGTCTCTGACAATGCTAATGTCTTTACCAGTGAGGAATTCCAGGCCTTCTTGAGGACTAATGAGATCAAACAGATAACATCTGCTTCCTACCACCCATCCACACATAGGCTGGTAGAGAGAGCTGTTTAGTCAGGAAGGTTATGGAGGGGTCACTGAAGATCTGACTGTCTTGGTTCTTGTGTAATTACAGAACAACCTCACATGCTACAACAGGGGTACTGTCTGTGGATGAGGTGGTGGATACATACCCACTAGAGTTTCTTGAAACCTTGTCTGGAGAAACAAGTGCATCAACATCAAGAAAATATGAAACACTATCATGACCATCAACGGAGCACTTGCTTTGTGTCTCCTGGAGTACTCATTTGGGTTCACAGCTTTGTGGGAATGCCCAAGTGGTTGCCTGGCACAATTATAAAAGCTACAGGCCCACTTTCCTATGAAGTCGCTGTAGGAGATTTCCTGGTGAGACAGCTCATAGATCACCTACTTCCCCGAAGAAGAGGTGAGGAACCTGAGTCAGGTTCATAGGACTCACTGTCTCCACCTGGCAGTGATGGATCAGTGGATGCTACTGTTCCTGTGACAAATCCAAGTTCAGAGTCTGGGGAGGTAAAGTTTGCTCCTGTTGCAGCAGGAAATGGAATGGACCTCTTGAAGGATTCTCAGTCTCTTAGTACTGGGGTGCTTGTGGAGTTATTACCAGTCCTGGCTACACAGGGAACATCTGCACCAGTTCTGTTTTACCATGAGACAACACAATGCCCCCATCTGCTTGGATCTAGTCTTTGTGTGACTTGTGGAAGAATCTGTAGAGTAGAGGTGAATTGGGGCAGAATAATCCCCTTTTTCCTTTTTACCAAATGAGGTTGGGGCATCTACCCTGCACCTCTAGTTAGAGTTCCAGTTACTAGGTTGTGCTCCCTACATACCTAAGTGGCTGTTACAAACCCCCACAGGAAGCTGGAGGCGGTATTAGGAGGATCCTCGAATGGACATGATGAAGGAGTGATTAGAGAGATAGGAGGAGCTTACACTTCATCTCAAACCTATTCTCAGTCAATTTAAACCAAAATAAGCCTGTTGTAAACAGAAATAACAATGTCCACACTGCCCTTTGCATGGCTTAACTAAATCGGTTTAAAATTACACTTTAGATTAAACTGGTGCAACTTGTTCCTGTAGATAAGGCCAATATTTTTGGCTTTCATAGCCAAGAACCATTAATTCAAGTGACAGCAGGCCAGTGTCCTTTTAAACTCCCCACTTCCTCCAAAATCTTTATTTCCCTTTAACAAATAAACCAGCATTTACATTATTAAGCCTTTTAATGGGCTGTTTTTCATCTTTCTGGCCACAGGATGATTTCAGAAGGTCTCTCAAACACTGAATCAATCTTAGAGTGCCACTGGATGAGCCCTGAGGCAAATACTTGCACCAATGAGCACTTTGCATCTTGATGTATCAACACTTCTTGAAGGTGACCTAGCACTTGATTTTCCACCACGCTGTAAAGATGCTCATGGAACTTGGCCAAACGATATTTCTAGCCAGATCATATTATTTCCTGAGTTTCAGTTAATAATTTAATAAAGCCCAAATGACAATCCAAAGGCTAGATTAGAATTGCACATTTTAGCTCAGCTATGCTCATCCTGGCCTTGGTCCAAATGCTGAATTTGTCTCACATACAGTAATTACTAGGTAGATTTTGATCTTTCTCATATTCACTGTAAAGTTGGAAACAAAAATTTCAGAAGATCAACATCAGAAGATGAGAGTTCAAAATAAACCAGGGAAAGGAACGACATCAGTAGTTTTACTTCCAAATATTAGATTAAAACAAAATAGTGGGAGAATTTACAAAAACTTATAGGTTAAAAGTGTTTTTGTGTGTGTTTGGCTTTTTAAAAACATGAGTATTCACCTAGAATGTGACCTAAAACAACAACAGCAGTATTGCCAAACCCAAGAGTTCCCAAACCAGGAGTCAGGCCAAAAAATGGTGTGATTGGCTTGAGAATCACAAGATTTAAAAAAATAATAAATTTGGAGTTCTTTAATTTTGTCTGCTGCTTTTGAGCCCTTAAGACTGACATTTCCCAAGCTTTTCCCTACAACCATCAGGACTAGCAACTTTCTTTTTCTTTTCAATGAAAGCTCGGATTCCCCTGCAACAACAGGGGCTTTAACAAAGGTACCAAATATTGCAAGATTAGCAACGAAATTCTGAGAGTTGGCAATGCCATAACAACGCTGTTACTAGTGCTTGGGAACCAGAACTGAAACTGCTTAGAAGCTGCTGATAAGCTAAAGTGAAAGCAAAGAGCCTATGTGCACTATCCAAATGGAGTGAAATGCAAAAAAGGAAACTAACATCTTAAATGCTGAGAAGAACGTTAGATGAGATTATTTCTTTTAGTCCTCGAAATGTTTGGACCAGACTGTGTCTTTGTGTGGAAACAACAGCCTGAAGTTCCCGAGCTGAATACCTTTGAATCCTTCTGTCAGCTTTCTCAATCTCCCCTCATCCACAAAAGAGAATGGGTGTCTGGCCCACCAAATGTGAGTCTCTCATGCCTCTGCCACAACTTGCTGACTCACAGCTGCCATGTTTTGAGGAGCTCCTTGAGTGACATTCAGTACAGGGTGGGGTTTTTGCTTGGGCGAAAACTGTGGTTTTGTGCTCTCATCTGTTGTGCACTCTTCATTTTGGCTCCCCTGTCTCTCACATTATGCCTCCCCCTGAAGATTCGCTCCCCCATTCTCCTCTGTAACATGCCCACAGTGAGAGACAGGGTCAGGTGCCCCGTCCTTATCCTCCCTGGCTTCTGGCTCATCCCCACTGCCAGCCAGTGGGAGGGGTGGGGGCTGGGAGTGGTGTGAAGGGAGGAGGAGACGAAGTCTGGCTGCCTTTCTCCCCAGAGATCCTGCCCCCAGAAAGCATGGAGGAGGTCACGGGGTGAGTGAGTAGGCCTGAAGATGCCAGGGGCTGCTGGGTGGGTAAATGTGTGTGCGATGGTGGCCGGGAGTATTGCTGGATGCTGGGACTGCAGGGTGGTGAGAGAGTGTCTTAGGGCTGCAGTAGGCAGACCTGGAGTGCTGGGGCTGGGAATCCATCACTGCCTTGCAGCATTGCACTCTGGTGGTCACAGCATGGTGCATGCCAACTGGCCCCCAGTGGCCAGGAGGAGTGAGTGTAGAGGATTCCCTGCTGCCAGCCTTCAACTTGGATTAACACACAGCATTCCAATGGGGTTGTAGTGAAGCATGGCAGGAGGCTGCAGGCATGAGCATCACATGAGAGGTGCGAGACTTGGCAACCTTATTGACAGCATGGCTACTTGCCCTGGGATGTCCCTTTAAGGAGGCTCCCCATCATGGAGGGAGCTCCACAGGAAAGTGAATACAGGCTCGACATGACCTTTCCATTCCTTATGTCACTTGACACTGGTACTGGGGCAGCAGAGGGGAAAGTGTGCCCTTTCAAAGCCCCCTACAGATCCTTTGCCCAATGGAGAGCCCTCCAAGAGAAGAGGGGCCTGTGTCATGGAGTGGGGAGAGGGAGATTTACGTACAGGGGTCTCCTCTGCACCAGAGTCCTAAAGTCTGATGTTATTTTCAGTAATGCAGATAAGTAAGAATTAAGGGACAGATTTTTAAAAGACCAAAAGGCACATAACCACACTCCCCCCACTTCAGGACAGTGAGAACTGTGTGTCTCATGCCCACGTGTGCTTTTTAACATTTCCCCCAAATGTATTTGTATTGTATTTAGTGTACCATCAAACTAAGGAACTTGACCCTGCAAACCTTCACTTCCCTGAACAATGCCTTAATCAGCTGTTCCACTGAAATAATTTGTGTAAGTTCTACTCGTGTGAATCCAGTTTGTAAGGTTAAGACCCATGTGAATATAGAATAATAGCACTGATTCAGGTCTAAACTACAGTATAGCTGTAGACTCTCAAAGGCTTCACAAGAATGTATTTCTCCAAGGTTAAATATTTCAAGGTCAAGTAAGACAAGACTGAGTTTGACTAATTAAGGGCAAAACCAGAAATGAATGTGCCTTTCCTGAGATTATTCAGTTACAGTCAAGCAGAGCTGACTTCAGGACTTTTTCAGTCTTTCCTGGGACTCAGAGATCTAGATCAATCATGTGTATCTTATACCCTAGACTAGAAGGACATGACACCTCAATGACACGGCCACTGTAATACTGCTGTGTCACTGACTTTCTTTGCATTTCTATTCTGTTTGGAGAGAACTTTATGTTCTCTTCCTCCACTTACCTGACTTTGCTTGCTTGATTCCAGCCAATGTTATTTTTAAAGTTTCTATTTATAACATTCAGACAAATAAAATGAATTGTCACCTAAGCTGCCTCTTTGCAAAAATAACTCCTCAAAATATTACAGCACTAAAGATTTCTTATGCTAACCTTTGAAAACCTGGGTTGAATGATAATAAAACATTAAATAGGGCAAACACTTATGGACATATCAGGCCATTAATTTCCCAGCAGAAATCAGTGGGGAGTTTGGCTTAAAACTGAAGACACAATATGGCACTCCGTCAGCAATGTGCCAACACCAAGTTAAGTTATAGTGGCTGGGCCATACTTTACTTTCCGTGGTGTCTTAGAAATTAATTTATCTGGACTTTTTGAAACTCACTGAGTAAGATGCTCCTGTGTGGTATGGTGTGATAAGGTAGCGATGAGAGAAAAGGGCATATGGGCACAAAGGATTTATCTGCCAGAGTCACATATGAATAGACTCAAAAGAAAAACTGATCCCAGAAAGTGAGATGGAGAGTGTTCTTCTCCTTTCTGGCATTTGAGCACATCCTATCTGCTTTCATTCACATGGATCATTGGCAAGTAATCTCAACAATGGAGTTCAGAAATGGCTGCTGATAAAGTCCCTAGGGCTGAAGTTAGATTCTGGAGCTAAACAGTTTGAATGACCATATGTAAATGAACTGTTGCAAGCAGCTATATAAAGCTACTCCCTTCTGGTTAGGGTTGTAAACAAAGATCATTTAATCAGACTTGCTTAAAAATATTCAGACGAGGGGGAAATAATGATCTAAATCAGTGGATGACAGCTCTGATTAAAGTGTTTACTAATGGCAAAATGGCTTCTCTGATAACGAAATTGGAATAAGAATGTATAACGCAGAATTTATTTGTTTAATTTCTAGTAGCAAGATCTTGTACTCTCCAGATTATTTTTTTTTGCTCTGTTGGCTTTGCTCAGCCTTTCAGAAATGTGTCACTAAAGCTGTACTTTGCTGATGTTGATAAAAAGAAATGAGGGTAACTCCCCCCTGCAACAGATATAGTAAATGAAATGAAAAATCTTTCACACATTTTATTTAGCCAGAAATGAGTTCAAGAAGCATGACTAAAATATTGAACAACTTTGTGCCTTCAAAAGCACCATTAACATTTTTAGCTTGGCATTTTTTGTTTCCTAAAAACAAGTAGTCAAAGCTAGACAGAAATGTCAGGAGATCAATACAAAGTAATTAAGAAGAGTGCTTAATGTCCTTGAGAAGGGCTTGAAGGAAAACTAGCAGGGAAACAAAAAGATCAGCATATCTAAAAAATGGTAACAGTCAATGTTCTCCGTTTAAGGAAATCGTAACATATAATTTTTGGCCAAAATTGCAGTTAAAAGTATTTAAATTATTAAAAAGAAGAAATCAAAAGAAATGGATTTGGAGATGAATTACCACCAAAAACCACTTGCTATTTTTCAACTAATAGTTCTTGCCTTCTGCATATCCTTTATTAATCTATTACCTCCATTAGAACACTGGGTATTTGTCATCAAATCTCTTTTCTAATTAGGAGACAGAATTTTTTTTCTAATGTGAAGAATGATGACACTAATTCTCCAAAAGAGAAGCTACTTGATAAATCCTGTTCACTCCATCCTTTTATCTACAGGCCTCTAGAGCATTGCATCCAACAGTGACTGGCACAATAAGGGTGTGGCTTTCCCTAAAGACAACAAGCCTTAGTTATTCCAGAAGAGATGACTGATTTTGGAGGACCAATTTGACACACCTTAAAGAATCTGATTTTCAGAAAATGCTAAGGACCCATATTCTAAAATCAAGCCCCTATGATGTATCTGAAGGTAGCACCCAAAATGGAAGAACCCAAAGTCAGAGGATTGTAATTTACCGTAATTTTCCTAGCTTCAGTGGAATTGCCCCCAATCTGACTTCTAGTAACTTAGATCAGAATTGTGCCTGAAGTCAATAGCGGACACCTTTTATAAATGAGCTAGAACAGGATGCTGTTCATTACCTTCCATCATTCACACATATTCTGTGTGATCAGGCGAAGGGTGGCACATCACAGAAATAAATCAAAGGGGATTATCACTTTGAGATACAGTAGGAAAAAGCAAGTCACAGAGATTTTATCCCTGACTTTTTTCTAGGTATGCAGAGTTGTTGTAGCTGTGCCAGTCCCAGGATATTACAGACAAGGTGGGGGAGGTAATATCTTTTATTGGACCAACTTCTGTTGGTGACAGAGACAAGCTTTCCAGCTCAGGGTATGGCTACACTCGAAATTTCAAAGCGCTGCCACGGCAGCGCTTTGAAGTGTGAGTGTGGTCGGAGCACCAGTGCTGGGAGAGAGCTCTCCCAGCGCTGCACGTAAACCACATCCTCTACGGATGTAGCTTGCAGTGCTGGGAGCCGCACTCCCAGCACTGCGGCACTGATTACACTGAGGCTTTACAGCGCTGGATCTTGCAGCGCTCAGGGGGGTGTTTTTTCACACCCTTGAGAGCGATAGTTGCAGCGCTGTAAAGTGCCAGTGTAGCCATACCCTGACACAGAGCTTTCTGAAAGGAGCAACTAACACCCCCCAAGACAGATTTACATTAGGACTAGCTGCCCACCGATGGCCTATTAAGGAGAATCCACAGTCTCAGTGGGCCCTTCCTGAAGCACGGTGACAACGGGGATTGCTTAACCCAGTGACTCAGCAGGTGATGTAGAACATGTGATCCCTGACTCCATGTTTGAGACAGTATCTTTCCATGCTCATGGATTTTGGGGGGTATAAATTGGAGTCTGTGACATCACCTCAGGCCTCTCTCCTCCCTCATATACTCTGAAGGCAACAAGAAGAAAAGACTTTGAACTGGGGAGATTGGTCCCAGACTGAGCAAAGAATTCAGCCTGTGTATTAAGAACTGTGAACTGCTTACAATGCCTAGCGGGATGAGAAAAACTGCTTGATTCAAATCTTGCTGTCTGATAAAGCGTAGAATTTAGACTGCGATTTTATTTTTATTTCTTATGTAACCAACTTTGACCTCTATGCCTAACATTCAGAATCACTTAAAATCTACCTTTCTGTAGTTTAGAAACTTATTTTAATGTTTTATCCTTACCAGTGAGTTTGTCTAAAGTGCTTGGGGAATCCGCTCAGATTACAAAGGCTGCTGAATGTCCACTATCCTTTGACGAAGTGGCAAACTAATTAATGAGTTTGCATTGTTCAAAAGAAGGTCTTGTGCAGTATAAAATGGGATATTTCTTGGGTGCTGGGAGGGATTTGCTGGTGTCTCTCTCTCTATAAGCAGCAAAGAGTCCTGTGGCGCCTTATAGACTAACAGACTTATTGAAGCATGAGCTTTCGTGGGTGAATACCCAACTTTGTTGGATGCATGTAGTGGAAATTTCCCAGAGACATCTGCCCCTGGAAATTTCCACTACATGCATCCAACAAAGTGGATATTCACCCACGAAAGCTCATGCTCCAATACTTCTGTTAGTCTATAAGGTGCCACAGGATTCTCTGCTGCTTTTACAGATCCAGACTAATATGGCTACCCCTCTGATACTTGGTCCCTCTGTATAATTCATCAGTGGCTTAGAGAGCATTCATGCAACTTAGCTGGGTGTGTGTCCCTGCATGTTGTTGGCTGAGTGATCACAGCACCTGGAGGGGTTTGCTGCTTGTCACTAACATGGCGTGGTAAGAGTTAGCCCGTGGAGGAAAGTGACAGTGGATCCCACAGTTCCAGGTTGTACCCCAGGGATCTGGTTACAAGTGGGTAATCCTGCCCAATAATAAAGGTCCTGATCTTGCAAGTGTGTGTCCATGTGGTTCTCAATGCAATAGCCAAATTCTTCAGTTACTGTGTCCTGTGCATATTCTAGTGCACTTGGCCTTCTCTTTTAGACTGCAAACTCTTTGGTGTGGGAGCCTGTTTCTATCTTGATATAGCACACAGTGTTGGTGATAAACAACTAGTAGATAAAATAATTATAGTTGCAAATACAGCACTTTTACCCCCTACAAATGTATTCCACTATAAGTCTTTATAAACATTTGGGGGGCTATGGAGAGCTATGATTTTAGTACCTCTAGCTTCATATACACAGGTTAATTCCTAATACCTGAAATTAAAGGGAATCCGCTTTTTTTATTTTTCCACCCCCAACAATTTGGCCAATGGGCTTTCTGGATTATTAGTACAACATTAATTAGGAACAGGTGAGAGGCCCATATGAAGAGTTACTACCACGCAATGCAAGGATAAAAAGTGTGGAAATTAGCTGTGCTAATTCCAGCCAATAAAGATATGAGAATGATGTTCAAGTAGGAAAACCTCTTTCATATTATGTTAAATAGTAAAATGGGTTTCAACACACAAACAGGACAATCTACCTAAAGTTACAACTTGCTGAAATGAGTATGTATTGCATTCAAGTAGTGTCTGCATAAAGAGATACAGACTGCAGGTGGAATTTTCAAAGGGTTAGGCACTCAACCTCTTCTGAAATTCAATTCCTCTAGGCTCCTTTCAAAAAAACAGTTTAAAGCTGTACTATAATGAAAATCTGTGTAGAATCAGGGGACCCTGGCCTGCATATTCAGAAATGAATTGCTATCAGCAATGCTACAGATAAATATTCTGACAGAAATCAACGGTGAACTTTACCATGGGAAATTTCCAGTCTATGGCCATTTATAATGGAAATTTTCTATAAACTCAGGGCCACATTTGCTGCTACGCTCCAGCTGCTTTGTGCTGCTCTTGCAATGCAAAGTCCCCATAAAGCTGGCTTAACTGGCTGGTTAAATTATGTGTTTAGCTTGGTCCTTGCTTTTATATAAATTAAAATGTCACTGCTCAGTTTTACTGCTCTGCTGAGCCACTTCTTCATTTGGCCCCACTTCTCTGACCGACAGCTTAATTCCATTGCTATGTTAAAACACTCCTCCTCCTTCTGGCCCCTCCCTTCTCACTGACAACTTCATTTCATTGTTCTGCTAAGCCACATCTCCCTTTGGCCCTGCCCCTCTCACTGAGAGCTAAGTTCTAATGCTCTGCACACTCCCTTGTCCCCAAACACCTCTGAGGCAGCTCAGTTCTCTTTGCTCCACTCCCACTTTGTCCGTTAGCCACCTTCCCCTCTGACAGGTAGCTCATTACTGGTGTGCTGGATATCATTCAACCTATTGTTCTTCTCTTGCAGGCAGGAAACATGATGCTTTTACTTGTCCAAATAACACTTCTATTTGCCCTGGACTTCTGAGTAATAGAGTTTTCCCAGCCTTAGCTGCTATACTTATGTCTTTTGAAAGAAATAAAAACCTTTCTCCAGCCACAAACTGCACAAATTAATCCAGATTACGATGCCTGACAAACTTCTTGTATTCATGTATTTCTCCACAGAAGGTCTTCACAGAACAATCCACTTCTTTAGGTGTCCATGTGTCCTTTGAGATCCCTTCTAAATTAATTTGGGGTGGCCCCTATCTCTCTGCCTCACGAGGATTCAGGTCTTTGATATGTGCAAGTCAATTAATATTCTTCCTTTTCTTTCTTGGGATAATGTCTTTTCTTTGTGCACAATACCAGGAACGTATATAAAAATGAAACTAAGGTTAAGTCTATACTAGCACTTTTGTCGGTATAACTTATGTCACTCAGGAGCGTGGAAAAAACCCTATGGGCGACATAAGTTACACTGACCGAAGCACCGGTGTGGACAGCGCTGTATTGATGGGAGACACTCTCCTGCCAACATCACTACTTAGGACCGGCGCTAGGGGTTTTAGCACCCTAAGTGCACGGCAATTTCGCTGCCCTGCGCGCTGGTCCCGTGGCTCCGGTGGAGCTGCCGCAGTCGTGCCTGCGGAGGGTCCTCTGGTCCGCGGCTCCAGTGGAGCTGCCACAATGGTGCCTGCGGGAGGTCCACCGGAGACGCGCGAGCAGCCGACTGTCCGCAGGCACGACTGCGGCAGCTCCACTGGAGCTGCGGACCAGCGGACCCTCCACAGGCACGAGTGCAGCAGGTCAACCGGAGCAGCCTGCCGCCCCCTCTGGCAAAATGCTGCCCACCAATAATCCTGGCGCCCTAAGCGATTGCCTAGGCCGCCTAAATGGAAGCGCCGGCCCTGTCACTACTGCTGCTCATTGAAGGTGGTTTAATTATGTCTACAGGAGAGCTCTCTACCATTGGCATAGAGTGGCTATATGAGCAATCTTACAGTGGCACAGCTGAATCGGTACAGCTGAGAAGATGTAAGACCGCTAGTGTAAACATGGCCGAAGGATTAGGATTTTCCATTGTCTTTCATCTTGCAAAATGTGTACAAAGTAGGTGTTAAATGCAACCATTGGAGTGAGTGAGTGAATGGGGATAATTGCACAAGGTGCAGGGCAGTGGAAAATCAAGCCCTATATGAGTGAAGTGCTCTTTTAAAATTACTTTTTGATAAAATCAAGTGTAACCCCCCCCCATCAAGTCACATATCAAATCTAAAAAGTAGAATATAGATCCTTCTCGGCCATTTGTGACATGATGTCTCTAAGTCTTTCTTTGATCCTTCCTAAGAAGCATTGTTCTGCCATAAAATCTTACAGCTGATATGAAATAAAGACAGGAGTACTCTAGGTACTTGTGTTCTGGAAGGCTAATGAGCCAGGAAAAGGAAAATGCTGTCTCTGTTCCATATACAGGCATTAAGACTACAAGAAGATCTTTAGATCCTTTATGTACTGTATGGCCATTACATTTTTCCATTGGAGCATTCAAATTAAAATTTCTGAATGCAAGGTCTATTGTCCACTACATGCAACAGGTATCTTTTATTAAAGTGGAAGACCACACTTCAAGGTGCACGTTTAAAAACACATGATTACCAGTCAAACATACCTAATTACAAAGTCTCTACCTTCACATCCCCCTACTCATGGCTAGGCATCAGTCCCTTTTCTTCTTAGAAACAGTGCACTATATGAAAAAGGTTTGGTCAAGAATTAAGTAGTTGATGCGAACGTTGTCCTTAACACTGGCTGAGCCAGAATATTTTTTTTTCATTAAAATATAATCCCATGGCCTGACTTTTAAAGGTGCTGAACATGTGCTGCTTCCATAGAAGTTGATGGGATTTTCTGATAACTCTCCGCTGTATGCGTCCAGATAACAGAATTAACATATTTAAGCTTACGTTTTCAAAGGTGGCCAAAGATTTTGGATGCCACACTTTTTGGTCACCTCATGTAAGACACTTCAAAGGGACCTGATTTTTAAAAGTAGCAGTTCAATATCAGACTTCAAGTCCTGATTTGATTTAATCTTAATTAGACTCATTCAGCCATAAGGAGGGTTCTGTAGAAGAGTCTATTAAAAAATTAGAAGAAGAAACTTCTGATTGCAATCACAGCTTGAATGCAATCACACCTGCCCCTGGAAATTTCCACTACATGCATCAACGAAGTGGGTATTCACCCACGAAAGCTCCTGCTCCAAAATGTCTGTTAGTCTATAAGGTGCCACAGGACTCTTTGCTGCTTTTATAGATCCAGACTAACACGGCTACCCCTCTGATACCTGATTTTTAAAGGATGTGTGCTCAGCATTTTCTGAAAATCAGGCCCCTTTAGGTGCTACATGGAGTGGCATCTCCTCAGCTTTATGCTCTCCCTTTGAACTCTGTGGCATTTCAGATGTGCAGGACTCCAGTGGAGGGCCATTTGTGTGAGGAAAGGGAAAGGATATTACAGACGTTGCATTCAAGCTGTGATTGCAATCAGAAGTTTCTTCTTCTAATTTTTTAATAGACTCTTCTACAGAACCCTCCTTATGGCTGAATGAGTCTAATTAAGATTAAATCAAATCAGGACTTGAAGTCTGATATTGCAAAAAACACCATGACAAAAGAGATCTTTGAACAGACTGGAGTCTGATGGGAAGCCAACAATTTGCCTGCCACACTTACTACATTTGATTCTGCTAGGACCTAAGGAGAATGTGACGGGGGAAGGAGAACCAGACTCTCACCCCTTTACAGGGCCAGCTACAGGCACCAGCCGAGGAAGGAGGTGCCTGGGGTGGCACATTCTAAGGGGCAGCATTCTGACTATTCAGGAGGTGGCAGTTTGGCAGATCTTTGGCTAGTTTTTTGGTTTTTTTTGCTTCGGCAGTTCATCGGATGCCTTTTTTTTTTTTTTTTTGCTTGGAGTGGCAAAAAAGGTAGAGCTGGCCCTGCCAATTTAAAAAGCAGAGACAGATGCAACAACACATTTTTCCCCCTTGCCTCCACATTTTCTCTTTGGAGACATCCTAAGTGCTAAATAAATAAGGAGGAGGAGGAAAGGATATAGAAATTAGGCCTCTTCTCAGTGCAGATAAGCAACTTGTCTAATCACTCAGCAAAAATGAAAAGCAAACATCTTTGTCCGTAGTGGCTCTGATGTATCATACAGAGAAAATATATGTCCAACCCTGCCCCCAACCCTGGGAGAAATCAATGGTAGCGCTCCAGGAGCATGGGCTGCAGCATCTTCTGGCTAAGAGGTGTGTATCCTGTCCTGTTCCCTATACGCCATCCCCTGGGCCAGCACTCAACACGTGAAAAGACCCAAAAGAAAGGACACACAAACATTTTTCTCACAGGAAATTAAAAAATGTTGTGAGATTCCTTACCTTGGGGTGTGAGAGTCTGGAACCTCAGTCACAGCGTTCAGCACTTTGACAATAAAAATGAGGGGGCTGCCAATTTGTGTGGGTAACTTTGGGACTAAAATGAGGGCCCTCCACAAGATGCACTTTGGGAAGGCGAGGGCTAGTGGTCAAGATCAATAACAGCAAGAGTAACTGGTTGAGAAGGAGAGGCTTTTAAAACCACCTACCCTCCAGATGTCAGCTCCAGGAGGATGGGTGAAGGCCTCAGAGAAGCGGTAGCTTCTTCTTTCAGTAGCTTCAATCAGCTTTGGCTGGGATTTTTAAAGTAGCCTCAAGAGAGTTAGGTGCTCAACTTCAATGGCAGCTAGCTCCCGCAGGCTCCTGATTTTAATTTTATGTAAAATGACTGAAGTCACGGTGCCTGAAATGACATCTTTTCTTCTCCCTAAGACTATAATCAAACTGATTCTGCTGCTGGTGAACACCAGCTATCACTCTGCCTCTCACTGCCTCAGCCTGTCAAGGACAGGCAAGTAACAGCAAAGCATTGTAACACCTGGACAACGTCAGCTAATGATAGACAGACTATAGGATACAGTGTGAATGTGAAAATATGGGCTAGGGTCTTATGAGAGCAATTGAAGCAAAATAATTTTGTAGCAACTCTTAGTCACTGTTTGATTTTTTTTTCCAGGACAAGCTTGAGTAATTTAAAAAGCTATATATATATATATATATATATATGTGGCTCTTGAAACAAAGGCTGCTCTCTCTCTCTCTCTCTATATATATATATAAAGAGCAGTCTTTTTGCTACAAAAACAAATGGTAGTGCGCCTGGGTGTGAATTCTGTAACTGAACTGTTGTGTCACAAACCTGTACTGGAGATTTAACTGTCCTCTTAATTCTGCTGAGTGCCTGAGGCATAGAGTCTCTCCTCCAGCATATGGCAGTGTCTGTATGATGACAGGTTTTGTTGTTGTTGTTACAAGAACACAGCTACATTCATGCATGCATGCACCAATAAATCTTAACAAGGAAGGTAGCATGAGTGCCACAAATCTGCACTGACTGGAATTAACTGCGTATCATCCCCACCAGAAGAAAGGACAGATTACTAATTTCATTGAGGATGCTTCCTATCGCTTTTACTGGCCATCTGCAGATGTACTGAGAGAAGAAACAAATGCACTGAGTTTGCTGTGCAGTTAACTGCTTGCAAATGAGAAGACTTATGTGCCCCTGTCTCATCCACCACTCACCTTGCTGTCCCATTATGTTCTATACATCTAGCTTGTTTACATCAGAAAATTAGGTCTAATAAGATAGAAAACATCCTGCTTCTATAATGACCTTCACGTCATGTTTATTTTCCTCTCTTAGTCTCTTTACTGGACTTATCCAGATCAGATGTTTCCCATAAAGCTTATGGGCACATCAGAGCCCCCAGTTTGATCTGACAAACCCATTAAAAACCACAAGCAAGAACAGCTTGGTATTAAGTGAAAAGAAATCTCCTCCTTTCTGATTCTCCAGCATACACAGAATGAGCCGATTTTAATGGGAGTTACACTAGGGGTAAGCTTGGCCCAAGGGTCTTAAAATGAACAATTTTAAAAATCTGAGGCCAAGATTTGCAAATCTATATGTCTAAAGTCAGGTTTCTAAATCCATAATAAAGCATCTACATAAAGGTGGCCTCATTTACAAAGTGTGAACAGCTGCCATTCGCATTAGATTCCATGGGAGCTGCAGGCTTTTTTATTTAGATATCTCCGTAAGGAGTTAGGTGCTTGACTTTAGTTTTAAAATTCTGGCCAAAATTGTTTGCAAATGAAAATGTAAATGTGTCCTTCCGCTGCCCTGTTAAATTCATCATCAGCTAACGGGCACAAATCTGCTCATTTTGTCTCTATGGGCCAGGACATACGCTTCTAGAGAGAATCAGAAAAGATTCCTGCAGAGAAGATTTGCATAACGATAAGAAAGAACAATAACTGAAAGTGCAGCTGTTCTTGGAGCGGTGAGTGTGAAACTGGTGTTGTGGGGGTCTACAGTTATTGTCTCTCAGTTACGCCCAAATCAAATCTGATTGGTTTACAAGATATTTGTCTAACTGCCAGTCCTTCAAACTCACATTTAGAGTCTGAGGCCTTGTCTACGCTACACATGTTTTGCTGATATAGCTATACCGGGAGAATCCCAAGTCAGCTTATGTCGACAGGAGTTGGCATAGTAACACTATCTCTCCGAACAACATTAGCTAAGTTGACAGAAGCACTCTTCTGTTGGCGTAGTTGCATCTATAATGCGGGTTCTGCTGGCATAGCTACGTCACTAGGGGTTGTGGTTTTCTCATACCCCTGACCGACACAGCTGTACCAACAAAATGTTATAGCGTAGGTCTAGGCTGAAAGTCAAGGTAGGTTCACCACTATTAATTCAAGTGCAATCTGGCTTTAGTTAACAATTCTGTTCATGCATCAGCCAAAATCCAGTTCACTCTTCCATAGCTGTGTTGGCTCCTTAGCATTAGCAAGGGGTAAAAGCAACAAAATCTTATGTTAATCATCAGAGTGAGCCGACGTGGCTGAAAACACATAGGAAGACACATCTGAGTAAGACTGCCACTTTGCAGAGCAGAATCACATGTTAAGTGACTTTGGGATTTGCCTCTTGGAAATGTGGTTCTTCTCTGAGATGTGATTCTGTAAAAATTGGCTTTGTGGCAGTCCCTCTAGGACTTTGTTCAGTTTACAAGTGAAGGGATAGTTTGTCTGATCGCCAACTCTACTATAACATGCTTCTCTCCGTTGTCCTGCTTTGTAAGTTGGTCGCTAAACGTTGCCCCAACTGTAATTTTAAGATGGCCGGCATGGCCATTCCCCAGTACAGTAACACATTGTAATAGTCTAGACTGAAGGTGGCAGAAGCCTGCATCATTGTGGCACACCTTCATCTGCCACGAAAGGAAGCAGAATCCTGGACGGCTGTGGGTTGAAAAAGGCAATTTTGCCCCTTGATGATCTAAGACTCCCAGGCTGCATACCACCTTGATAACTCAGGGGGAAGATGCAGTCAGTAGATCCTCAGTTATATGTATTTTCTTCTGCCCACTGTTATCATCTCTGCTTTCCCTGGATCGAGCCAGAGCAATCTGCTTTCTAGCTATGTCTCTATTTTGGCCAGGTATTGTATGATGATATTATCTGTCCAGATTCTGACACTCTTAGTCATGATGCGTAGTGCCGTTACTCACCAAGTAACTCCAGTGGAAAAAATTCAGGACTTTTCAGTGCATCACTTTGCAAACTTAACATGGCTTGTAACAATCTTTTTGCAGGGAAGTTCTTTCGATCTAATGTGCTACACCTGAATACTGTCTAACGGAGCCGGTTCCCTATTGTCCTAATTCCTTTGCCTCATGAAGACCAATGGCTGCCCTTCCATCCTGTTTATGAAAAATATGTAATAATTTTATTTCATGAGATCCACGTTCAAGTATAGTTTGATCTTGCAGAACATTTCTAGGAACACAGGAATTGCCATCCTGGATCAGACCAAAGGACCATCTCGCTCAACATCCTGTCTCCGACAGTGGTCAGCACCAGCTGTTACAGAGGAAGATGTAAAAACCCCACCATAGGGAGATGTGGGATAATCTGCCTCATACATTAGGTCTCATCTTGATCTAACAGTCAGATATCGGCTTAAGTCCTGAAGCAGGAAGTTTAATAACCCTTCCAATATTTCTGTTGTTATTAGTTATGATAACTCTGTATGTTCTTGTCATCCATTTAAATGTCCAATCTCTTTTTGAATCTTGTTAAATTCTTGGTTTCAATAACTTCCTGTGGCAAGGAGTTCCACAGTCTAATTATGTGTGGCTGGAAAAAGTATTTCTTTGCATTGGCTTTGAATTTCCCACCTTTTAATTTCATTGAATGACCCCTTGTTCTTGTGTTAAAAGGCAGAGGCTCCTGACCTACCTATTTAGAACATTCATGATTTTATAGACTTTTATCACGTCCATTTGTATTTGTATCCTTTCTAAGGTAACAATCCCAATCTTTTCAATCTCTCTTCATATGAGAGTTTTTCCAGCTCTTGATCATTTTTTCATTTGTCCCTGAATTCCTTCCAGTCCTACAATATCTAGGTGCAGCATTCCAGAGAAGACCTCACCAGTCATTTATATAAATGAACTGTAATATTTTCCATATTATTCACCATCCCCATTCTTTATGGATCTGAACCTCTAGTTTGCATTTTTGACCACAGCTGCACATTGAGCAGAAGTCTTCATTGAGTTGTCTACAATGATATGCAGGTTCTTTTCTTGAGCTTTCTCAATGTGACTAAAGAACCACACTCTCAAGTGAGAACAAACAACTATTTTTGCTTTTCTAGTGACAATTCCTGACAGGACAAATGATGTTTTTTAAAAAAGTCACATCTATCCCGTAGGGGGGCGCAGAAGAGCACCATACCATTGGCAGCTCCTGGAGCCATATTGCATGTGAAGAAGACATAGAAAGAATTCAAATCTCCAGGTTCACTAGGAGAAGCGCACACCAGAATGGCAACTGCTACACTGGCCTTAGTCTGCCTGTCGATGTGCCATGTCTTCTTTGGGTTTTCCAACTGGCAAGCCCTATAACCTCCAGCTCCCTGGGATGCTGCCTGCCTACTGGTGTGTGTTGGAGGTGGAGATGGGGGGCGGGGAGGAAGAGTAGGGAAGGGCTCTCTGGATTCTTTACTTGTATTATGGTAGTACTGGTAGGCCTCAATTCAGATCAGGAACCCACTGTACAAACACATAGTCAGAGACTGTGCCTACTCTAAAGAGATTATGATCAAAATAGACAGACAGACAGACACAGGGTGCGAGGGGTCACATAGGCCTAAGGTCACATAGTAGATTAGTGGCAATTGCCCTGTCTTATGCTTCTGTTTATGGGAAGCTAGACGTTGGCCCTATCTAAAATAGAAACCATTGAGGTAATTAGACTGTTCCCTGTATCAAACTCAACAAACCAAATACAAAGAAACGAAACCACAAAAAACTTTGTGATCCATTTCCCTTTATCAAGCCCCTACTCTATTGCCCCTGTTATTTTTTTGCACTGTTTATGACTCTCCAGTTGGTTAATACGAAGCACGAGAAGCAAACGTATGCAGATATATTTGCTCAAGAGACAACGATACTTTGACTGACCCAGTTTTAATCAAAGTTTAACTTTCAACAAAGAAAAAATGCTTTTGATCCAAACATTTCAAGAGTAAAACAGGAGAAAACCAAAGATGAAAGCCATCTAGTCACCCTTGAAAGACACAACATAGTTGAGAGTATCTTTTTTAAGGGGGAGGGGGTGGGAAGGAACTCCACTTTCAGCCCTGCCTTCAAGTATTAAGAGTATTTAGTATCAGGAGTCTTAAATCCTACAGCTGTTCCAAAATTGGCAGCTCTTTTCCCTATCACTTTCTTATCGACAGGTATCTGGTGTAAGAAGGGCTACTGGACAAAGACATATTGCACATGCTTTAGTGAACTTCCTAACTGGCATGACAATTTCCCAGTAATCCATTCCATGTTGTTGATTCACACGTGACAGTAAATGAAGAAGAGACTCTCCATTTTCTGCATCGATTTTTCTGATTTATTTTCAATGTCATGCTTCATTTCAGGATGAAAAGTTTCCGGTATCCACATCATTCTCTCTCTGAGTTTGTCTGACAAGTTTTGCCATTCAGTAGCAACTGCAGATAGTACGATAGGCTGAGAATGTGGGAATAGCAGGCAGAGAAGGTTGGTTCAGATTCAAGGGGTGGGAAGATTAAATAAAAGGCCTTTACAAAACAAACAGGTAGATTTTCTAAAGATCTCTGGGCCAGATTTTAAAGTATTCAGCATCTACAACTGGGTGCGGGTTTTCAAAAGAGCTCAGCTCCCATTTATGTACCTAAATAAGAGCTAGTGTTTATAAAGTGTTTGGCACATACTAGCTCCCAGTGCGCTTAGGGCCAGATCTTCAGAAGAGCCCAGCACCCAACATGCTGAATTCTTTTGAAAACCCGGTCAGTTGTTTCAGCATCTAAATATGCACTGAGCTCTTCGGAGGCTTGGGCTTAGACTGAAAGTGCTGAGCATGTTTCAAACGTGCTTGCTGGGCCGAGCCTTGAATGAAAGGTTGGAGATTTTTTCATTGTCAGGGCGCTTGAGTGGTATTTCAGGCAGCCAAAGCATATTGCTTCTAATATTGGGGGTTATAACTATGGTTATGTCTACACTACAGAATAAACTTTAGAAAGTAAGTGACCAGCATGTCTGATTTGGTTGGCAGGAAAAATATCAGAGCTTGAAAAATAAAAAGGTATACTGATAACTCGGCCCTCCCTTCCACTACATTCAATCACAGTTACCAGCTGATCCTTACATTTTCTTCAATTTATCCTGCTAATTAATCATTTCTGTAATTCACAATAATTTAATCTCTACACATTTGGCCTAATTCTACAATAGGTCAGGCTCTCCAGATTATGGCATTAATGATGACTTTTGCATAATATCATAGAACACAAGGGTTGGAAGGGACCTCAGGAGATCATCCAATCCAACCCCCAATTTTTGCCCCAGATCCCTAAATGGTCCCCTCAAGGACTGAATTTACAATACTGGTTTAGTAGGCCAATGCTCAAACCACTGAGCTATCCCTCATCCACCTGTTTGATCTCTATATACTGATGACTCAAATCTACCCTCCTCATTGGTCCAGCCTCTTCTGGGCTTTCTGGTATGTCTGAATTTTCATGTGTTCTTCTAGGTCTTCATCCCTCACCTTAACTCCATCATCCCATTACTGTGATCTTAACTGACTGTCCACCCATGCTGTGAACACCTTACCTCCCCTGTCTACAGTGAGAGTAGCGTAAAAAACCTGATAGCTCGACCTGGGGTGCTGGACGAATTTGTATAGTGGGGGTGCTGAGAGCCCTTGAACCAAACTGTAAACTTCGTATATAATGGAAACCACTTCACACCAGGGGGTGCTGCAGCACCCCTAGTCCCACCACCTATGACTTCGACACAAATACCCCAGGCTTTTGTGGATGTCTTCAGAAACAGACCACAGGTTTTGAGGGGGGGGCAAACTCCTGTCTGCTTAGTAGGCAGGATGCACAATTGCCATTGCTCTTATCCTGGGAAGGATGATCCCATGGAAACACCTTGCATTGAAAACTGCAGGCTATTTTGGCCCTTCTCCATATTGCACATGGAAAGAATGGTTTGGTCCAGCAAACAGAAAGTTATAAAGGTTCTTAATACTGCCTTGTTCAGCCTTCAGATACATGTTGATAGATCCCACTCAAGTCACCAGAACTGTGTGAACATTTGAGGACAGAAATGAGCCCTGAGAGAATTTCTCTGTGAGAGGGGATGGCCTAACGCTAATATTGTTGCTAATAATTTCAGATACACCAAAACTTGATTTTTCACCAAGGTGTCTGATTGTTTTACTCTTGAATCCACATTTACTTAGGAATACAGGAACTGACAGACTGGATCAGACCCAAGATCCATCTAGACCTGTATCCTGTCTTCTGCAGTGGGCCAACAGCAGATGCTTCAGAGGAAGTTGCAGGAAACTCTGTTAATGCCCAGTGATGGAATAAACTGCCCCCAGAGAAATCTTCTTGCTAGAGTTTGATTTATGCCCTGAAGCTTGAGGGTTTATATTTCTTCCAAAACCTCTCATTTATTGTTAAGTCTTAACTATTATAACTCCTCTGGATATTGTTGCTGTCCATGTAATATCTAAACCTTTATTGAATTCTCCTAAACTATTGACTTCAATAATATCCTTTGGCAGGGAGTTCTATAAGCTAATTGTGCATTGTGTGAAACAGTATTTCCATTTATTAGGAATTTTTAGGGGGCGGGGAGTGTCTTAATATAAATCCTTTTGCTATTTCAGCTCCTTTCCAATTTTCCTGTTTTCAGCACTAGACAGATCTCTAACTCAGAACTGCTGCAGAAGGCACAGGCCTATATTTTAAGCATAATGGGTGCCAACAATTTAAATGCTTTTAAATGAGGATAAAATGTTGCCTAATGATTCATTTCTAAAGTACCTGTGAAATTTCAACTTTTGAATGCAGGGAAAAATTGAGTGCAAAAGTAGATTTCTGGGCTTTCATCTCAGCTTGGAACAGAATCTGGGCTGCTTATTATTCTAGGTCTGTTTGAAAACATGCTTGTTACGGACGCCTTAACCCAATCATTTGTTTCATTTGTTTAAATCATTTATTCATTGTTCTGTAAGGGACCTGCAATCCTCAGGGCCAGATTTATTAGAGCTGGCACCGACAGGTGTGAAAAACACCTTTAGATGCCAGTCTTGCCCCCTGTGCTCCAGGGGAATTTGTTTCAAGAGAAGACAGATGGCGGTGCCGGCACTACCTATTTGGGGGGATTTTTTGATAGGGCAAAGCATCGTTAAATTAAGAGCAGAGCTTTACATGAACCCACCAGGGAAAGGCTGAACTACCAATCCCTCACTGCCTTTTCCAGATGCCTACTTTTTATGTGGCGCTGGCCCTCTTATCCCACAGAGAAAAGGGGAAGTTGAAATTATTTCTTCTGTTGCAACCTCCCATCATGCAGACTGAAAGTCAAGGAGACAGGTTACTGCTGGCCAACGCCAGCATAATCTCAGGCTTCTGGACTGCCTCAACCAAGTTTTAACCAGGAAAAAATAAACCTAAAGATTGTAATACAAAATAATCTGAGGGAATTGGAAGAAATGGTACAGGGCAGGGCGCAATCCCCCCTCCAAAAAACCAAACCAGCTTTCAGAATATCATGAGAGGTGGCGGGAATGAGTTTACAAAAATGTGAACCACAACATGGACATGTTTCTGATTGTTGGTTAAACAGAAATCAGAGGTTTCCCTTCACACCTTTTGTAGCAGGCATTTCCAAAATATGACTTAAAATTGCAATATTGTGTTATGCCTAACAACTACTTTGCTCCCTTTTCTGATAACTGGATGTGTGCCAAAGACTGTATTTCATAAGAGGTTGTCTTCTTTATCTTCTAGGAAAACAGATTTGACTCTTGCAACCACATTAATCACTAACCAAAGCAAGCTGTTTAGCTAATCAGAATCTGGGGTCTTACAACTGCTCTAATTTAATGATTCAATTTTTCTGCCATCATGGGCATACAGGGCCCTTCAATCACTGTCACCTACTGAACTGGAGGAAGTGAAACAGTTTCATTTTTAATGACTACTTAATTAAAGGCAGAGTAACAATGGCATGGCAGCTCCATTCATGCACAGTCTCATCAGTCAGGGGCCTAGGAGTACCTTGGTACAGAGAGATCTCACAAATCTGGATGACTGGGCATCAAATGGCAGAAGACATTCAACACCAATCAGTGCAAAGGAATGCACACTGGAAAACATAATCCCAACAATACACGTACAATAATGGGGTCTAAACTAGCTATTGCTACCTAAGAGGGAGATCTTGGAGTGCCTGCAGACAGCGATGACTGAAAACTTCTGCACAACATGCAGTGGCGGTCAAAAAGGCTCACAGTATGCTAGGAACTATCAGGAAAAGGATAGAAAATAAGACAGAAAATATCATAATGCCCCTGTATATATCTGTGGTGTGCCCACACCTTGAATATTGCATCCAGTTCTGGTTGTTCCATCTCATAAAGATATAGTGGAACTGGAAAAGGTTCAGAGAAGGGCAATAAAGAAGATGAAGAGTATGGAACAGCTTCTATACGAGGAGAGAGAGAATAAGAAGATTAGGGCTGTTCAGATTAGGAAAGAGATATTACCTCACCAACCTTGTATCCCTGTATAGTAAAGTATTATTTACCCTTTCACACTACACAAAACCCAGGGTCACCTGATGTTTAATACAAACAAGATGAATTTTTCACACACTGAACAGCTAACCTGTGCAACTCACTGCCATAAGATGTTATGAAGGGAAAAAAGTATAATTGGGTTAAAAAAAGTATCAGTCCATCAATGGCTATTAGCCAAGATGGTCAGGGATGCAACCCCATGGTCAGGGTGATCCTAAAGCTTTGACTATCCAAAGCCAGGAGTGGAAGACGGGAGTAGGTCAATCCATAACTGCCATGTTTTGTACATTCCCCCTGAAACTCTAGTATGTGACATGGTTGGAGACAGGATACTGAGCATGATGGACTGTGGACCTGATCCTATATGGCAGCTCATATGTTTGAAAGAGAGAAGCTCACTGAAATAAACAGGGATTGCTGGAATATGCATCCAAGACCATGAAGCTTATCTTGAGATGACTGAGAGCATCCTTAGGGTACTGAGTAATGTTGGCTCCCGCTGCCTCCAGGAGGTTACCACCACCACCACCTCACAGGATCGAGTTCCTAGAGAAGGACTAGAATACCCGGGCAGACTTTAAAACACATTGCACTTAAATAGAACACACTGAACTTTGTTTTTGCCATTACAGTTTTCCTTAGCGTTTGTTGCTAGACCTTAAGTATCATTGTAGTTCCCATCCACTCAGCTGAACTGACCTCCAGTCAAGTTCTAAATGCTGAACTTCTGACATCCCACTCACTTCCATGGCAACAGTCTCCGACAGCATAAACAGGTCTATGACTTTGCTACAAGATCGAACAAAAAATCTGCATGAATTTCTCAGAGACCGGGTGTTACTAAGCAGTAAAAATAAAACCAGTTCAAACAAGTGTAAGTGGAGAAGGTGTGACGAAGAAAGCTCCTGTTTAGATCCTTAATCATATTTAATGACCGCAGGATACTACAGACAAACTACAAGAAAGGCAAATTGACTTTTTTGTGACTCTTCTTTTTTCAGATGCATTCCTGTATGAAATTCCTGTTCTCCCTTTAGCAGAGAACAAATTGAATCCATACATTCCCCCTTAAAAAGCCTATCAAGCTCTGTGCCTTTCAGTGTACTCTAGTGTCTTAATGTTTACTTGATGTAGTATATTTGGTTCTTCATTTGTTTAGAGGAAGACCTTGGTTCTCAGAAGGAACATCTTGCTCCATACACTGCAGTCTAGCTTTCTTTAGCCAAGGAATGTCACCTCTCCTAAGCCCCAATCCTGTAAGCAACTCTGGGTGAGTTGGTTCCAGTATGTGAACAGAACCTCATTGACTGCACCTGTGGAAAGTTGCTCACAGGATCAAGGCCTCAAATTAGTCACTGAGATCACTGAAGAAAAATTGGAGGCATTCCCCCATCCCAATGCAGGCTGAGTGAGATGTCTCAATAATGTTCCCAGACCCTACAAGCCTAAAGAACAAGAAACGAAAAGATAGCAAAGCATCCCTTAATCACAACCAACCTCTTAAACATCTCCTTGCTGCATCAGAAACTGTAAGTTAAGAGACGAAACACTAATCATTCCTCTGCTGAGACCAGCCATGTTGAAAACACTTGCATTTTATTGCATCTCTCAACCTAAAATACATACAAAGAATCTCCTGTATGGAGAATTAAAGGCCACTGGATTGACCAAAGCTCAGGGCCAAGGATGTTTGCAAGAGGGACTAGAATACTTCCAGTGTTGACACCACAAGCTGGGAAGATGCGGCCAGCAACAGCTCACAGTGGAGAGCTGTGCTGCACCAAAGAGGCTGAAGAGAGGGGATGAGTGAGATGGGAAAGTGAAGCAGGAGAAGAAGAAAGCATAGCCAGCCTCAAGCGCTAACAGTGGGTCAGCTTCATTGTCTGGCCCCACACCTCATGCCTGCATCATGTGTGGCAATGACTGTTGCTCTATGACTGGACTTTTTAGCCACTCGCGCTGCTACAGCATGACACACAGTAACAGAATGGTTTTGGTGCTTACATCATCATCTTTCAAGATGGATGCCTGCCATATTAACATTGTGTGTTTACACACACACAGAGGAATTTTTCTGCACTGAACTTTGGCCCCAAATTAATTACGAACACTGTCCTCAGTGATCTCAATTCTTATCATCTTTCCCATGTTACAGCTCTTTTTTGAACTCCATACAAAAAATGCAGTATGGAAGGAGAAAAAGTGCTTTCCTGCTGTGCTTCATTGTTTACAATTACTGTTGTCTTTACTGCACCAATGCTGAACAGATTGTCTTGTACACAAAGGAATCATTTTCAGCACTAAAGAGATTGCTTTTGGCGAATCACCAAAGGAAGTATGCAGATGCCATTCCATAATGGAAAAATATTGCAAACTATTTATCAGAGCAATAGCCTGTATTATTTTGCAAGGGACATCCCCATACTTGATAATAATAGGGCTTCAATCTCCATTGTCTGGGAGATTACTGGTCAGAAGTGAGTGTATGAAGATATAAAGTAGGCAACTTGTAAATTATTCTTGGCCAATCCAATCATTTTTTTGTCTCTGAGGGCAGGTCTACACTCCGGGGCTAAGTCGACATAAGTTATGCAACTCCAGCTACGTGAATAATATAGCTGGAGTTGAAGTACCTTAGGTCGACTTACTATGGTGTCTAC
The DNA here is from genome assembly GCF_003597395.2 of Chelonoidis abingdonii. NCBI lineage: Eukaryota > Metazoa > Chordata > Testudines > Testudinidae > Chelonoidis > Chelonoidis abingdonii. The sequence continues at coordinate 133,121,547 of NC_133774.1, forward strand.
ATCATGTGGGGGTCAATGGGAGAAACTCTCCCATCGACTTACCTTATGCTTCTCGTTCCGGTAGAGTACCGGAGTCAATGGGAGAGCGATCAGCGATTGATTTAGCGGGTCTAGCGAACCCATCAATCCTGAGAGACAGATCACATAAACAAAAATTCTGTAAGATTAGCTGAGTTGGAGGCTGCATATTCAGCCCTTGTAGGAGGGGAAGGCAGGAGTGGCTTGCATCACTCAACCATTACCATCGGGGGATTCAGAAATGGCACTGGCACACATTCTGAGGGAATTCTAATCATGGGTTCTTCACTGTACTATTGGTGGCTGACATGCAGGGGAGTAGGAGATGAGATGGGTGGGTTCCATGAACTGAGTGACAGTTATAGAGGGCACCGTCCTCACTGCAAGGAAAACACCCAGATAAAAATGGGTACTAAGAGGAAGAGGGATGCATATGGTTACATTTTCTAAAGCATTGGCTCTCAGAGTATGGTGCATGGGTACTCACAGTGGGTGGCCAGTCACATGATGTTGGATCTTCCTCCTTATTATCAGCTGTGAGACTGCATTAAAGGACAACTCAAAATACATTACACACTTCCCTAATATGACTGTTCTATGGGCATGCCTACACTGAATCACGGTTCTTTAGACATACCCAAGCTAGTGTGAAGTGAAGCTATGGCAGAGTGGGCTGGAAAGCCCATGTGACTCTGGGTAATTACTCGAATGGTTAGCCTGTGCTGAAGCTCGCCCTGCTGTGGCTTCACTGCTCCAGTACCCGAGCTGGCTAGATTATAGCCAGCTCAGGTATGTCTACATGAGCCGCAACCACACCCCGTGATTGCTGTGTAGACATATCCTATGTGAACAACTGCTGTGGGTGCTATGGGGAGGGGATGGGAGATGATAGATGTAGAGGATGTCACACAGCAGTCTAGTCTCAAGATGACAAAGGCATGACTGATAGTAGCAATATCTTGCAGAGAAGCTGAAGACCAGCAGGCCAGATGTAGATGAAGAAATGCCTGTTTGGCTATGGTTACTATTTGATGAGTCACATATGGCAGACACACTCTCTGAACGAGGGGGCAGCTATCATCCTTGTCCACTCTTTTGAGTACTTCCCCCCGACCCACTAACACCTCTTTGATCTTCTCTGAATTAACCCTGAGCCAGCTTGTCCTCATCCACTGACTTCACCAAAGGATCTCGATGGGTCTGAAGGGATAGCGAAGTGGGTCTGAGTGTCACGAGCATACATCTTCTGCACCCCTTATTTTCCCATGGCTCCTGCACCCCTTCAGTCAATGGATGCTTTGGTATTGACTTCAGTAGTACACCCTCAAGACCTCTCTAGAGTCTGAGCTCTTTCGACAGAGACCACCACCCATTATTGAATGTCTGGAAAGAGGTTGGCACATCCTGGTGCACTACTGCAAAAAAAAATCTGCCTCCCACTGAGCCTTAACTATTACCGCATGCTCCCATCAGCTGTTCTGACAACTGTATTTCTGACAACCGTTAACATGAACAACCCTCCCAAAAATCTCCATTTGCAAACAAAGCAGGCAATGACTGTTTATACAGGGTCAAAAGTGTGTTACGTGCTTCACAGAACAAGAGACACCATGTCCCTGGAGCTTATATTACCCTTGTAGACATGACTTGGGGAAGGAGACCAGCAAACTGGGCAGCAAGATATATATATACATACAATATGATGGGGGCTATTTAGCTACAACGAGTCAGGAAAAAGATCTTGGCGTCATCGTGGATAGTTCTCTGAAGATGTCCACGCAGTGTGCAGAGGCGGTCAAAAAAGCAAACAGGATGTTAGGAATCATTAAAAAGGGGACAGAGAATAAGACTGAGAATATATTATTGCCCTTATATAAATCCATGGTACGCCCACATCTCGAATACTGTGTACAGATGTGGTCTCCGCATCTCAAAAAAGATACACTGGCACCAGGAAAGGTTCAGAAAAGGGCAACTAAAATGATTAGGGGGTTGGAGAGGGTTCCATATGAGGGAAGATTAAAGAGGCTAGGCCTCTTCGGCTTGGAAAAGAGGAGACTAAGGGGGGATATGATAGGGTATATAAAATCATGAGTGATGTGGAAAAAGTGGATAAGGGAAAGTTATTTACTTATTCCCATAATACAACAACTAGGGGTCACCAAATAAAATTAATAGGCAGCAGGTTTAAAACAAATACAAGGAAGTTCTTCTTCACGCAGCACACAGTCAATTTGTGGAGCTCCTTGCTTGAGGAGGTTGTGAAGGCTAGGACTATAACAGCATTTAAAAGAGAACTGGATAAATTCATGGTGGTTAAGTCCATAAATGCCTATTAGCCAGGATGGGTAAGGAATGCTGTCTCTAGCTTTTGTGTGTCAGAGGGTGGAGATGGATGGCAGGAGAGAGATCACTTGATCATTGCCTGTTAGGTTCACTCCCTCTGGGGCACCTGGCATTGGCCACTGTCGGTAGACAGATAATGGGCTAGATGGACATTTGGTCTGACTTGGTACAGCCATTCTTATGTTCTTATCTGTGTGAAGGGAGACACCCTAAGAAATGAGATCGGTGGTGAGGTTGAGACAGAGTTGTGCCATGCCTTGAAGGCAAAATGAGAAGTTTAAGTTCTCGCTTTAACCTAGTAAGAGTTTATTGACATTCCTTACAATTATTTAAGCAGGTATGTAAAGGAAACCCACTTCTTCAGGGGCATGCAAGGTAACCATCTTTGTGCTGCCTGGCACTGGCACTAGATAGAGCCCATGGAGGGATGGAAAGTCTTCTGGGATAAACCAGGAAATGCCTGCTGTTCAATTAAAAGAGGTGGGGATTGGGAAAGGATTTATGTCTGCTTGTGGCCGCACACTTACAAAGGTCAGAGGGGATCAGCCACCTTCCTTGTTCTTCTCCTTACACCTGTAACAAGTTAAAATTTTGCTGAAGTTGGAGGCAGGCCCTTTTTACTACCTGTCACACAAGCAAAAATCCTGGAGAATGTACAATGCTTAGAGAAAGAATAGTAAGATGCTGTTCAGTTTGTAAACAGGTCTCTATTAATGTGAAACAGCATTACTGAAGGATTGTAATTACATGAAAATAAACCACAAAGTCAGGAGACTACAATGTAGGTCAGGAGACTACAATGTAGGTTTATTTTCATGTAATTAACGTAATGTAGCTTTATTTTCATGTAATTACAACAAACTTAAATGTCCAGCAGTGGTTTCCCAGGCCCACCTTAACTTGGACATGTTGCCGTGAGAATCTTCCACTTACTGGTAGGAAAGCCCCACAGGCTGCCTGTTGTGTTTATGAATTATAATCTTATAGTCACTGAGCTCACCTGCTGCCATCTTTCTGCTCTAGATTAGACACAGGGGATGTTGCAGGCCCAGCTCACATATAGGGTGCTGGAGTCTGCAGCCTGTATGGTCAGCATGGATGTGGAAGAAGTTTGTCTCTGGCTAAGGTCTGCAGTGTATGGTCTCTAACCAATGTTGGGAGGATGAGTGTGATAAAGCAGTGCAGAGTGGTTTATCCAGACCATAGGAGGGTGCTCAAAAGGGCATGCTCTATGTGGGCCACCTGGGGAATGCTGTGTGCAAGATTCAGGATGTGCAAGATTCAGGTGAAGGTCTGTGGTCAGAAGTTTAGGTTGTTCCACCTACTAACGATCCTCCTCCTAGTTTTCTGACTCTTCAGAAGTTTCCTGTTTAACGTAAGCCTACAATTTCCTGACCATTTAAAACGACTGCCATATCTGTGGTCCTACATCCTCTTCATCCCCCTCTCTCATAGGGGCAGTGAGCACTGTTAGTGGCAACCATCAGGAAAGTCTTTCTACCCCGGGGAACATGGGGACAGAGGTACAAGTAGGAGGAGAGGTTTCTTTCACACACACACACACACACACACACTCTCTCTCTCTCTCTCTCTCTCTCTCTGATAGGCAGAGGATTCAACTCCAGCCCCACTCCAGTGGATATTACAGCATCTGACTGTGATGGTGGCCCTCTTTAGCCTGGGAAAGGTTGTGCACTCTGCATGCTCCCTGTCCAAGGTTAGCCTGGGAGGTTATTTCTGGTCCTGCAGATCATATAAAACCCAAAAGCCCAATGAGAATAGCTGAGACTGGACAGTTTTACAAGACATTTCTAAATGCTGTAGGGCCACAGAGGCTCTTAGGCTTTTCTCATTCTGCAGACTTTACATGGCCCTGTGGCTATACAGAGCTAGTGGGGCTCTCTTTTCCAGCACAGTTTATCAACTCTACTTTAGTCCCAGACCAGGAAGCCGGTGGAGTTTAGCTGGATTATACATTGTGCCTCAGGATGCTGCAGTGTTGGATAGGACAATAGAATAAACCACATTCAGAGTTTCTAGTTCAAGTTGGTTGGGAGTTAACTGTAGGATACTAAATAAATAAACAACAAAAAAGAACTTCAAACCACAAACTAAAGCATAATTGGGGAACTTATACAAAAGTGAAAACTTCTGGGTTTTATATTTGGCTAGTTCCCCCGCCCAATTACCAACTTACTTTCTAAACCAATTATTCTCCAGCAGAGGACTAGACATGAATCATAGATTGATTTAGTTTTAGTGGGGTGGAGGATTATAATCAAGTTTATAATGGAAAGCTAGTTACAGCCTTAACTATGGAAGACTCCTGACTCTTCCTAAGTGTGCTCCTGAAAGAGCAAAGCCTCAATTTCATTGTCTGCGGTCAGAAATACTGCATGCATCTCATGAACAGATTCTGAAGCCGTCTCAGAGGGAAAAAAGAATCAATTCTGAGAGTGCAGTGTTTAAACTGACTTTTAGCATTGCTGGCATTACTGAAATGCTGACCTCTTTAAGGACTTAGATATTTCTCATGTATTAAAACAGTATAACACCATACCCAAGGTCTCTGCAGTCAGGAGATGTATGCCACTGAAAAGGAACTTCTGCAGGAAGATTCAGGTTAAGGGGAAGATGCAGGAAATGGGATTTTTGAGGAGCTATAATATTTTTATCAGAAAGAAAATATAATTTTTATCACTAATTGTTATTCAGGAATTTGACTATGTGTTTAGCACTGTACCAGGCACAAAGAAAAACATGATCTTTGACCCCAGAAGTTTACAACCTATGGTCCTGATTCCACCTCCTTTATTCAAATTACATAGGACCATACCACATATGGAGCCCTATTTATAGTCAAGGTGTGTCATGTGGGAATACTGCTAAGGGACTCAACTATATTTTCTACCTCTAGTCACCTGAAATGCAACAGAGGTACAAAAGACTAATTGGCACTGATTCTAGTGGCATTGCTACACTGTCCCTTTTTCAGAAAATTAAATGCAGTTAAAGCAGAACACCAGCTAAATTAAAACCATAAATGGTCGGGGTCATTTCTACAGGTACAAAGTACATTTAGGTGCCTAGTTCCTACTGACTTTCAATGGGAGTTGAGCACTTAACTCCCATTTCTTCCTTTGAAAATCTCCCCTTCAGTTAATAAACACAGACAATTGGAGACATCTCAGGTAGGCTTTAGGGGATGGCATGTCTGCCAATAACTACTGTCTCGGACTCTCAATGGCTCTCTGATCACACAGCCACTTCTTGTTCTCAAAGCAATTCCTTCTGCGGCATCTGCTCAGCCACTGATGTGGATCCATCACCTGGAGCCTGTGATTACTGCCAGAGGTGCAGCCAGAATTTTCCTAAGGAGGGGGCCCAGAGCTCTCCCTCCTCTGCACCCTGCCCCACACATTGCCCCTAGCAAACCCTAGATGCATCCTTGAGCTCTCCCCTGCCACTCCCTCATACCCAGTCCTGACCTCTGCCACGCTACTTGTTCCCCCCTGCACCCAGTTCCACACACATTCCCCTCCTGTTGCGCCACCCCTAGGCTCACACTATTCCCCACAAATTACTCTGTATCCAGGTCCAAGCCCTCCCCACCACTAAGTCCCACAGTCTCCCTGTCCCACACCCAGCCTAAGCTCTTACCCAATGAGGTAGTCAGGGGCAAAAGTCCCATCCCCACCAGGGGGCCAGGATGTTCTAGGCATGTGAGACCAGCTCCAGGCAGGAGCCAATAAATCCTGGGCCCCCCCTTGCTAAACTCCTGATTCCTGCTCCTAATGGTATTTTCCATAGTTAGCAAATCAATTGGTGTCTGTTAGTTCTGTCTGCAAAAGATCCCATACTCCTCTTCCTTATAAGTTAATGGCTACATGGCACAATGTCAAGTTCAAATCTTTTCTTTTGCCTGTGGGTTATCTGGCCTCAGATAATTGAGGGACTGGTTCAGTTTGTGTGGTTTGCGTGGGATTGTCTGGGTTTGGAAGCCACTGCGTGAGGCGAGTTGCACAGCCTCAGAATTCATGACACACAGATGTGGATGCTGTGGTCTAAACTGATTTATGGCTTTCAAAAGGTGGCAACTTTAGGCGCCTTGTGCAGACAGCAGGGGCAAGCCTCCCCTTGGTGGGTTAGGATTTCTGTGGTCTCCCAGCCCCACAGAGGTTGGGAGATGTGCTTTCCTATGGATTAGGCATAAACTCAACTACTATGATGATGGAGGATGGGTGCACAGGAGCTACCAAGCTCTTGTTGCAGGACCCTTAGGGTACGTCTACACTACTCGTCGGATTGGAGGGTAGCGATCGATCTATCGGGGATTGATTTATCCTGCGTTGTGTAGACGTGATAAATCGATCCCCAATCTCTCGCCTCTCCACTGCTGAACTCCAGCTCAGCGAGAGGCAGAAGCAAAGTCGACAGGGGAGCGGCGGCAGTTGATCCCGCGCCGCGAGGACGCGAAGTAAGTGATTCTAAGTCAATCTGAGATATGTCGACTTCAGCTGCGCTATTCTCGTAGCTGAAGTTGCGTATCTTAGGTCACTTCCCCCCAGTGTAGATCAGGCCTTAGTTCCCAGTGCAGCAGCCTGGGGATGCAGGTCCTGGAATTTTGCCAGTCCATCAGGGCACTGGGTTTAAATGGACGAGGCAGGCCTTGAACTTTTGAGCTGCCTAGATTTTGAGTCGCAAAAGAGAGAGAAGCAGTGGACAGCATCTTTTTCCTTACGTTGATGCCAGGAGAGGATGCCTTTATGTGTGATGTTGTTTTGTCTTTTAAGTTACAATCTTTAAAAAATAGCAGCCAGGATGCAATTAACTAAAGGAACAAGTAAGGTAAAATCCAAAGTCTAGCACTTTAGTCTCAACAGAGCAAGTTATATCCTAATCCTGCAGCTACAGAAACAACAGCATGAAACCAAACCAACTCGAAGATTAAATCAAGAAATAGAAGCTAATGCCAAAAACATTGTACACTCATTAAAATACTGGCCAGGATGAAATCCTGGAATATTAATTGTAACGCAAACTATTATTGAGCCTGGTATGGAGTGTCTGTTTTTAGAAAAAAACCTGTATGAGTCGATAAAGAGGGGGACAGAGGAGTTGCAGATATGGGTCAAGATTCAACAGTGTGGGAGACTCTTCTTTTAGAAGATCAGCATAGACCAGCCTAAATAAGTTTGAGGAGTAGCAGCTGCACGAGTCTCCAACAAAGCCAAAGTGAGCTGTGTCTGCTGGAGTGTCATTAAGGCTGGCCGAGGAATTCAGTGACATCTGTGGGAAGGGAAGCCGCTCAGTGGTTTGAGTATTGGGCCTGCTAAACCCAAGGTTGTGAGTTCAACCTTTGAGGGGGCCACTTAGGGAGATGGGGTAAAAATTGGTTAGATGACTTAAGTGGGGATTAGCCCTGCTTTGAGCAGGGGGTTGGGCTAGATGACCTCCTGAGGTCCCTTCCAAACCTGATATTCTATGATAATCTATTTAGCATTGCCCACATCCTCCCAGAGTAAAGCAAAGGGGAAAACAGGAACATGGGCTGCATTGCATCTCCTCAACAAAGCTGGAAGGATCTGTGCTCACATCAGCTGTTGTTCCTGATTGCTTTTTGGTGCTAGTGTTAATTTTTAATTGCCCATCCTTTTGTAACTTAAACCCCTAAGTGAGTCAGCCAACGTGTATCTTTCATCTAAATGTAAAACAGATCATTCATAAAAACACAATGCTTCAGGGCAACATGGTACACAGACACAATCTGAGTTGGTTATTCATCCAAACGATAAAGAACTCATCTTCCAGCTTACTGTACAGCTCCGACTCACTCCAGGAGCCAGTGCACACCCACTGCACATCCACCCCTCTTGTATCTTCCCCATCGAATACCATTAGCATTGAATCAAAAACCAAATGTGCCTCCAATATTTTCTCAAAGATTCATCTTATCTATTGCTACTGGCTGTATTCTTTGAACCATTTGGAGAGGACAGAAGTGCCATAGGTGAGGTAATGTCTAATTTTCCTAGCAGGCATTCACTAACACATTCCTCCTGTTTCTGTCACCTCCTTGACAATCAGTTACTGCCCCCCTCCGCCCCCAAGCCTTGAAACTCCCTTGTTACCTACGGACACAAAGGCTTTTGGAATATGCTTGTCACAGCAGTGCCACCCACATGAAAGCAAATTGTGTGCTGTTGGACAAATTGACTTTGCTAAGAGGCTGAATGAAACTGACTCACTCATGATCCATTAGGCAGTTGGCAGGAATCCAACTGGCTAGTAAATAGCTACACAGAACAGGTCGTCAGGACCACTGTCTGAGGCCAATGATGTCATACAGAAGGCTCCAACGCTGTGCTACATGCCGTATTGCCTCAGTCTACTTAAAGTTTAAAAAACAAACTAAAAAAGGCAATAGAAAGACCAAAGGTGAGAAGTTAACATTCATATTAGAATTAAAGGGCCAGTTTTTGAATATGAATATGAAAATATAATGTATATTAATATTAACCACCCACAAATACTATCTAGCAAGGACAACTAGATTAGGCTTTAGCCGGCACACTATATGTGCCAACAATATAACTTCCAGTTATACTGCAGATGCAGGATTTCCATTAACTAAAACATACTATATTCTAAAAATGAACCAAAACAGATATGTATGTGTACACACACATACTCTCTTTCCTTTTAACATTAGCAAAACTACCTATTTCCCCCAACCTCATTCTTGGAAATGGCCATATTTTTTTGTCTGAAACTTTCTAGACAAATTTAGCCTGGGGTAGATATCTGGCATGGAAAATTTCAGCCTGAATGGCTACAGCTTATCAAAGTTATATGCAGCTGAAAACAGGGGCTCATAATGGAAAATGTTACACAGCCTTAATTACAAACATTGTTACCTGCTCTACCTATAATCCATTTTCGAAATTAAATAATAAAAAAAAATCATTTCCATCTTTGTTCACATTCCAGGACTTGTATTCAGTGTATTGTGTTGCTGCTGCAACACTGGATGGCTTCTCTAACACTAAATATAGTGTCAGCAAGTGTTAATGATGTCATCCACAACTGCAGAGGAAATAGAGAGCTCTGAGCTTAGATCTTGGCAGGAAAAAATAATTTTGCACCTAATCTCTAATCAAGTGTTTAAATAACGTTTGTTTTACTTGAATGCTGCTTAGTGTCGAAGAAGGATGTTAGTAAACTTCCCCCTAAAGCTAGTCCGTGTACTGGTCTAGGTAGATGAAAGGTGAAGGCAGCACATGGGGAAGGATAGGACAAGTGTGTGGCCTCCCTTCAGCCAGGTTAGCAATACAAGCATCTACCTCACTCCACTGCTCTGTCAGGTGTTCCTATAGTTATTGGGGCACACCTTCATCCTTTAGATGGCTGCTATCTCTACAATAGAATAATTAGAGATAGATGCTTACATTTGCAAAAATGATTTCCTCAATGACCACACAGCCTGAGGTAGCTTGAAAGGGCCTGATTTTCAAACAGCGCTGAGCACACGTACTCTTAAAATCAGGGCCCTTAGAGGCATCTCAAGTAAGGCACCACAAATCACAAGCCACTTTTGAAAATTTAGGCAGAAACCTCAGCACTCTCTCTTATTGACTGCCAAGCTTTTAATTGGAGCTATGACCTATGATCTAGGGTCACTGCAATAATACAGTGGGTGACATATATAAAGTAAATACATTTAAGTAATGTATACCTCTATATTATAATTTAACATTATATTTCCATTTTTTTAGGGGGATGTGTGTGTGGAATTATGGCTCCTAGAGGCACACTGGTCAGGTTGTATGTACCCCAACTGAAAAGTTGTAATTGAGAGCACTAAGCCTATTTCAATGAGAAAGTCTTTAGAAGTACTGGGGAAGTGCAATGAACAGAAGCACCTATAGAATATGTTACACTTATAGAACAGTTAAAGGCAAATACCCTACAGAAGTAAATGTGCTCTTTTTTTTTAACTCTTAACCATTGTTCACAACAGACTCATAATCATTTTGGCAACTCAGGAGTTGGGAGAGAAAGGACACATGGTTATAGTCAGACCTGCTTACATGTTTTACAGTTCTACAGTAACGTATGATTTTCGGTATATAGCTGAATAATAGTTTAGCCAGTAAAAGACAGTGCAAAAATCATTATGGGTTTTCTCCTACAGCACCAAACACACTTGCAGTATCAACAGAAAGAGGAGTGGCTCAAGAACTGTCTAATCCTAAGACCAAACCTAGATGGAGTTGCTGTTCAGATTTTGTGCTGTTTCCAGGCAGAAACCAAATGCAATTTACATCTCATCGAGTTGATGCAACCAATAAAGAGAACAGACCATGAACACCCTAGTCTCTTTTTCTTCCCCTAAAATAAGCGTTATCTGCAAAATGACAAAGACCAACAAGAAATGGAGCCATTTAAAAAACAGAGGGAGGTGAAAGATCTTATCACAGAGAAGTATTTAAAAACACTACAGTTTGGTTAAAAAGAACCACTTTACAAATAGCATGTTCACATTTTGTTGGACTGGCTGTGCAGATGTTTTCAGTAATATCAGGTCCCTCTGTGTATATTCAATATGCTATCCTGCTTTCTTTGGCTGTAGAATGCTTTCTTAGAAGACATCTGGGACACAACGCACATGTTGTGTTTCAGATTCGAGTGTTATAACCCTGCGATGGTGAATGCGGTTTAAAGACAATAAACTACGAACGAAGTAAAAAGCAGTGGAGCTTTTCTTTAAGGACAATCAGTTGATAAACAAACAACTTATTATTGTGTGCACCTTGTGTCATGTTGCAATAGAAACCCAAACCTTCAGAGCATATGGATAATCATTCTTTTTAGTATACCAAAATCCAAGGATATACATACATTCTAAATTTAAGCAGGTCAGTAACTACAGTATACTGTTACAATGTGTCCAGCATAACACTACACAGCTGCATATAACCCAAGTCGGAGCTTCCAAGTTCTCCCTTCCTCTACCTACTACCTCCCCTCTAACCTATTTTCACTTCTTGGTGTTTCTTTGAAACATTTACTTCCCTTTGTGAGCCATAAACATTCGTGTTTTTCTGTTTACAGCCTCTGTATGGGCTTGTGGCAGTGAGGGGTTATGGGAGGTGTAAGAGTTGTCTAACACAGGGATCGGCAACCTTTCAGCAGTGCTGTGCCGAATCTTCATTTATTCACTCTAATTTAAGCTTTTGCGTGCCGGTAATACATTTTAACATTTTTAGACGGTCTCTGTCTATAAGTCTATAACATATAGCTAAACTACTGTTGTATGTAAAGTAAATAAGGCTTTTAAAATGTTTAAGAAGCTTCATTTAAAATTAAATTAAAATGCGGAGCCCCCCAGACCGGTGGCCAGGACCCGGGCAGTGTGAGTGCCACTGAAAATCAGCTCGCGTGCTGCCTTCGGCACCCGGGCCATAGGTTGCCTATCCCTAGTCTAACACATGGCATAGTGCTGGATGCTAGGCTTTACTGTTAGTCCATTGTTGTATGGGACCCTAAATAGCCAATCTCCAGCTCAAGCTTCTGTTCCTGTTTTCTTTTCCACATCTGGCGACAATCCCTTCTTTACCATGATCCTCACTGCCTTCTTCCTACCGACACATTTCCTTGTAGTCCTCTCTCCTACCTTGGGACCTGATCCAAGGCTCATTGAAGTCAACGGGAGTCTTTCCACTGACTTCAATGGACATTGCATCAGGCCTTTTTCACTGCACTTCCACATCGCTGGTGTATTCCCATTCGGCCACATCCTGTCATCAGTCTTTCCGAACCATGTGCTGAAGCTGTCTGACACTGCTTCACAGGTGCATGGTACTTTCAGTTTCCTCTCCACCGCTCCCAAAAGTGCAGAATTACCTCATGTCTTGCATCCTTTCTGATCTTGGACTATTGCCATTTTTCACCATGAGAACAGGTCTAGTCCTTCATTTTTAATTGGTATAAATTCCTTTGACTTTTGCTGAAAGTGGGTCACCTGCCGCCTTTTTTCCCCACACTATTCCCTAGGTGGTTGCAAACAGTCACTCACCATTGGGAATAGCATTCTCTCTCTCTCATTTTATTATCAGCTTTTCTACTAGGATGCTGCCCTTGCGAATGTGTTACCATCACAACCAAACAGGGAACCCTGCCTTGTTTTTTGTAAGCTTTCTAATTTATATTTTGACAGTCTTCGCGGCCAATTCCTTGTTCCTATTATTCTCTGAGTGCTCAGAGAAGGACAAGTGCCCTCTCTCCCATTTTCCTCTAAGCCAGTGGTTCTCAAACTGTGGGTCAGGACCCCCAAATGGGTCATGACCCTGTTTTAATGGAGTTGAGGCTAAAGCTAAAGCCAGAGGGCTTCAAGCCCCGAGTGTCAGGGCTCAGGCTTTGGCCCCCCACCCGGGATGGAGGGGCTCAGGTAGGCTCAGGCTTCGATCCCCCCTCCTGGGATGATGTAGTAATTTTTGTTGTCAGAAGGGGGTCGCGGTGCAATGAAGTTTGACAACCCCTGCTCTAAGCAGTTTTTCAGATCAGTTTTACTCTTTGTTTGAGCAGAATGCATTTGCCATAAACAGCAAAAAAAAAACAAAACCCAAAGTACCTTCAGTTTCTGATGGTGGTTTCTACTTGAATGTATTCAAGCTATTTCGAAACTGACTTTGATCAGCGACTGTGGCTTTAATAATTGTATGAGCACAGATTCTTTCTTATCTCTTCCCCTGAATTGGCTTTACATTCTGTGGAGTTGTAGTGACTTTCTCTTGGTCATTCTAGTCTTCATGTGTTATATCATTATTAGTTTTATTTATTTATCTAGCACAAATCATGTGCTAGGCACTTTTTTCTTTAGAGGCTGTCAATTGGGCACTGGTGCCAAGACAGCAGATCTGCTCTCTGGCTTTGAACAGATGCACATCCTCCTTGTGATATTAATCCTTAAATCTGCTGGGGATACTGCACAGTCCTCTGGGAACAAGATCCCATCCCATCTCGGGCACAGTTTGAGGATGCTTAGCTGTCTCTTGGGATGTTTATATCTTTGTGCTTTGGATGTCTCTGGAATCTTAGTACCTTCACTGCTTGCAGCATTACAACCTCTTTACATGCTCTGATGCTTCATTAACATCATCCAATGGAGAAGGAAATGCTGATGGGACTTGAGGCTTCTCAGCTGACCCCTTGATCCTTCCCTGCTCAGAATACTGGCTTCCTCCTTTAATGATTTTTTGACAGTAATAGATTTCCATTTCCTTCTACTGGAGTCTTAATAGGAAGTACCGTAGTAACTTAGATGCACAAACCAGATGCTTCATCATGATACTCATAGTTCATAGTTTCACTAGACACACGTAGGTGTTTTTGTCCATCTTCATCTTACTCTCCAGAAGCAACATTCACTGCTGGTGTAGGTGGGTATAACTTTGCTGAAATCAATGGAGCTCAGGTGATATAATTTACTGGTTATTTTGTTTTGTTTAGTTTTAGTTTTACCTTGCAATAAATCTTAGGGTGCTTTTATACATCACCAGCACATAATTGCATTTATTCAGAGAGGTCTGTCTGCTCATGGTGGTTGCAAGACAACATGATGCAGATGATCTTGCTGTTAAGTTGGCACTGAATCGGTCATTGATTAAGTAGCATAGCTGTGAATATAGCTGTGGATAGTTGTCATCATTCTTCTTTAGCGCATCAATCTTCTGAGTCCCATGGCTTCTTAGATCACTCTTAGGATTTTCTTGTATCCTTCAAGGTATCCTGCATCATCCATAACAGCATGTACTGTTTTATTTGTGGTCAGCGATATTTAAAAAGGCCTTAATGTACCTTTGCCCATATGCTGGGCAGTTGTGATTCCAACTTTCATATGCTGTAGGTTCACCGAATTATACTACCCATGCTCTGCACTGGTGTATCTTTCTACTGCCTCTGGTGCTCCTTTGGTAGAATCTGAACCTCTCCAGGGCCTTCAGTTTTTCAGTCCTGGGACAGCTCAGCCAGCCTTCTTATTTGGAGGTATTTACTCAGGGTCAGTCTTGCTACACTTAAATTCTTCTCTCTGCCACATCCAGTTCTCTTTCTGATTCATAGCTGATAGCTCCAAAGTTGCATGAAGATGATAAACATTTCAGTTTGGTAACACAGAATCATAGGGTTAGAAGGGACCGCAAGGGTCATCAGTCTAACCCCCGGCCAAGATGCAGGCTTTGTTGCATCTCAACTATCCCAGACAGATGGCTATCCAGCCTCTTTTTGAAAACCTCCCTAGGCAGTCTGTTCCACTGTTCTTACAGTTAGGAAGTGTTTCCTAAAATTTAATCTAAATCTGCTGTATGATAGTTTGAACCCATTGCCTCTTGTCCTGCCGTTTGTGGCAAGAGAAAACAACTTTTCTCCATTCTTTTTATGGCAGCCTTTCAAGTATTTGAAGATGGCTATCACGTCCCCTCTTAATCTCCTCTTTTTCAAACTAAACATACCCTGTTCCTCCAGCCTTTGTGCATATGGCTTGCATTCCATCCTTTTAATCATCTTTGTCACTCACCTCTGGATCCTTCCTAGTTTCTCTACATCCTTTCTATACACTGGTGATCAAATCTGGACACAGTAATCCAGCTGAGGCCTAACTGGCACCGAGCACTGTGGTATTATCACCTTTTGTGACTTGCATGCTATGCCTCTGTTAATGAAACCTAAAACTGCACTGGCTTTTTTTGGCAATGGCATCACAGTGCTGACTCATGTTGAGGCTGTGATCCACCATCGCTCATGGTTCCTTCTCAGCAGTGCTGCTGCCAAGCCATTATCCCCCATTCTGTATTTGTGCATTTGTTTTTTCTTTCCTAAGTGTAGCACCTCATATTTGTCTTAGTTGAATTGTATCAAGGTCCCTCTGAATCTTAGCTCTATCCTCCAAAGGGTTGGCAACCCTTCCTCCACCCCCCACCCCTTTGTGTCATCTGCAGATTTGATCAGTGTGCTCTCTATTCCGACATTCAGGTCATTAATAAAGATGTTAAATAATACTGGACCCAGAACAGATCCCTGTGAAACCCCACTTGAGACCTCCTTCCAAAGTGACATCATTCCATTAATGGTTACTCTTTGTTTGTGGTTGTTTAACCACTTATGTATCCACTTAATGGTATGCCTCCAAGCCTGCTTTTCTCCAGCTTCCTTATCAAAATGTCACCTGGGACTGTGTCAAAAGCCTTGCTGCTTTATGAACATGCATCTGTTGGCTCTTCCTGAGGTTTATGTATGAAATATATCTCCCTTCCCTCTATTATTGTCTAAGGGCACAGTACTTGGCCTTGTTCTGGGCAACAATGTCCTGCTCACTTTCTGACCTTTCACCAGCCTAGGAACAAAATAAATGTGACTCGTTTTTTATTTCTGTCCCCCAGGTTAGCTCTGTATACTATTAAGATCCATTGCTAGCTTCAGCCTGTTTCATTTTTGCCATGGGAGCTTTGTCTGGAAATCCAGATATTTTGTGGTTATACTCCATCCAGGCTGTCTTCTCAGCATAGGACTAATCCAAAGCCCTTGAAGCCAGTGGAAACACTGAAGGTAAAATCCTGACCACAATGAAGTCAATGATAAAACTTCCATTGACTTTTATAGAGCCAGAATTTCACCCTGTTTTACTTCAATGAACTTTGGATCAAACCATCTGCTTCTTTTACTTTCCTTCAAATGGTGCTTTTCTTTTTCTTCTGAATCTCGCTGCAGCATTGCCACCATGTTTCATGTACCTAGTGCTGGTTTGCAGTGTAGACAGGAACCAACCTGAGTTAACATTTAATTGCTCTTAGCAGCTGAAGCATTATGCTGACTAAGTAACTCAACCCATTTCCTCCAGTACTCCTCACAATTTGACCTCCTTTCATTTCCTGATGCTTTCCCTAAACACTGCCCTCCTGAAATGCTTATCCAGCCCTCTGGGATCCGTGCAGATTGCTCCAACTGTGGAGCAGCTCTGTTTGCATCCTTAGGCTGACGTGAGAGCCGCTGCTCAGAAAGAAAGTGCCAGAATAAGTTCTTAAATAAAAAAGCAAAGCAAACCAAAACAAATCCTGTTCCAGGCTATCCTGACCTTAGCACTAACCAGCCCAGACTTGCCATCCTAAAGCTCTGTCTACACTCTCTTTTCAGTCCTTTAAAATTATCTTATTTCTATAAAAATTCTCTTGGGCAGAGATTCTGAGGGTCCCTTTAGGAAAAGCAGCTTTGCCTGACTGATCACTGACAAAAGCAACTGCCCATTGTACACACAACATTTATTAGGTTTCTCCTCAGGGGAAAATGTTCACAACTGATCTGAGCTGACAAGAGAAGAATCAATATGGGGGCTTCCTTTTCCTTATCTTAGACTCAAGTTGACTATAGCAGGAAATAAAAAAATCTCACTTTGCTTACTCAGGACTAAGTCGTGTTATTGCTACCAAATCTGCAGTGAGGGGCAGTGCACTCCGACAGGCACTGTAGCCTAGATCCTCCAAGGTGTTGAACTCCCATTGCAATGTTTCCAGCAGCCCCCGGGGGCAGCACACTGGAAAAGCATGCAATGTCTACTCCAATAGGGGATGAGCACGACTGACCACGCCACGCAGGGGAAAGGGTGAGCAAAGCTTCAATTACAGAGCAGCCTGACTGCCGTTTGGAAGCCACAGTAACACATCTTTTCTGCTTTTCACCAAGTGTGTGTGGGGCTGAAATTAAGACACGTGACAATGACTAAGGCTCAGGTGTCTGCAGGGGTTTGGGAGTACAGCATGACAGCTGTTGGTACAGAGCTGCTCTGAGAAGTTGTGGCCCAACAAAAGCTGAGTCTTTGGACAAAGCTGTTTTTTTGGTAGAGAAAAAACATCTCTCCCTAAAACAAACAGCAGGGGGTGTTCTGTCAAAGCTTAAAAGAAAAGAAACGGGCAATCAACTCGATTATACTGAAGACTTTAAAAAACAACCCACTCCTCAGTGTCCTAGAATACCCAGCTTTTGCAGCAGGTTACCTGCGTGAAAGCCATCAGTTAGAAATTGATGAGGCAGCCAGGTTCTTCTGCCTCATCGCTATTCGGTCCACATTTTAACTGAAGACTTTTTTGGAGGAAATATTAGCTGTTAGTATATTTTCAAACAACACATTCACCCACTCTCACTGCTGCAGCAAGCGGTGAGTCAGCAGCAGACAATACGGCCCAGATTCTCAGCAGAGGTCAGTCAGCACAGCGCCATTAACTTTCATAGGATGGGTGTGTGTGTGTGTGTAACACTGTAAATCTCTGGCTATTGAGCAGGAGTGACAGCACTGTATCAACTCAGGTACCTTACTATAAAGATTGAGGGGCTGATTCTCATTTACCCCTCTTTACATGGCCAGAGTGCCCTGAGCGGGCCTTAATGTACATGAGAACCAGGCTCTTAGATTGGATTGGATGGAGGTTGCTTCTGTGACAGTCTAATCAGAGGAGGGACAGGACAGGTGGGAACAGAGGGGAACACATCTTGGTGGATGAGACAAGCAGGCTTCTCTTCTCTTGTGGAAAAGCAGGTTTCTGTAAAACCTGCAGACAGCCTAGTTTTCAGACAGACTGAATATCCATATGTGCACACAAATTCTTGATCACCAGGAATTCTTGGTCATGCTGTATCTCTCAGTGTAGTGTTCAAAGTTCGATCCAATTGTGATTTTCTTCTTTCCCCTCACAAATGCCTTCATCACCCACATCTGCCTCCCCCTGCTTAGAGAAAGTGGGAGAAATGCTGTGAAGTTTGCAATGAGACTCAGTCTCTAAAGCCTGGCACTGACTCATCCAATGATATTTTTCCTTACCTTGCGATGTTTCACAACATTGAAACCCACTGACAATTCCATAATCATATAACAGCAAGACCTCACTGTGTCACGCCTCTAGGGGCTGTGCTAAAAAATTATATAATTTTTTAAAGCCAAGAAAAAGGCTTGTACTGTTATACTATACAATGACAACTGTTGCTGGTAATGCCATCCTATGCTACATGCCACGTGATGCTCAACAATCATATGTAAAACACTGACACTACTTTATTAACAAAACCACCCAATAGACATTATATATAATATTCACAAGTGATACAGCATGGGATGAATGGATGAGAACTAACTCCTCTAGCTGGAACTAATGTCCACTGACCTAAGTGCTAACATTATAACACAGGCACAGTATAACACAATTGTACTGCACTTTGTTTTACGGCAGTTTATATGAACACATATACTTCAGTGTTACGCAAATTGGCAGAAAGCAATGAAAAGGTCAGTGAACTAGTATGAAAATTGATATTGTGCTCTTCTGAACAACATCAGATGTAGTTAAGTGGTCAGAATAATTTAGAAATTACATAAAATAGGAGTCTGTATATAGATATTGCCCAGAAATGCTAAAATACGCATAAACAGCATTATTTTTAATATCCAAACATTGAGCCAGAGTTGTCTCCAACCCAAGCCCTCCAAAAGTTAATGAGTAAGACATTTCCTCTAATCTCACTTACTCCTAAATTACAGTGGTGTTACTCCACTGACTTCCGTGGCGTTACTCCAGATGTACAGTGCTGGGAGAGGAGAGTATGGCCCATTGTGGTGCATTTTAGTTTCAGATGGAGCAGATCCTGAGCTGGTATAAACTGTCATTGCTCCATTGATGGAGTGATGAAAATTTACAACAGTCAAGGATGTGCCCAATTGCCTCTCAATTTTAGTGCATATTTGACCAAAACTATGTGCTCTTTTGAACCAATTTAGAGGTTACACACACACACACACACACACACCTCTGCGTTGTGCTTAAGACTTTGCAAAGTACTGAATGTGGTGGTGTTTATTCTGAAATAATTCTTATTACGTAAATGACATATGGCAAAATTCCAAAAATATTCTTCTATTATTTATTTGTATTAGAGTAGCATTGAAGAGCTTTAGGCACAGACAGGACTCCATTGTGCTAGGCGCTGTACAGACAAAAAGACAGTTCCTGCCCCAAAGTGCTGACAATCTACAAATAAGACTAGAGACAACAGATGGTGACAGACTGACATGGGACCCCTAGGAAACAATGCGACAATACTGGTCAATATAATAAGCAGTGATTTCAGCACAACCACTGCCTAGCTATTGTCAAGTTTCTGTAGGCATCGCAGCAATGCAGAATTTATATCATCTAATTTTGCTGCTCTAATAACAAAAGTGGTACACATCTGGGAAACAGCACTTGCTGCCTCCCCATGACGACTGTCATTGAAAAACTCCAAGTGACAACACACCCTTCTGCTGTAGGTATCTCTGCAGTATATCAGCTTCCGTTTAAAACAAAAACCGAGCACACAACAGGAAAGAATAGAGTTGCACACCAGAAACAAGGGATTAGCCAGCTAATGGAGCGTTACAAGATTATTTCACTCATGACTAAGCTGGTTTTGACTTACTTGGTCTTTCAAACACTTTACCATAAATAATCATGAAATATTTCTTCATTCACGCTGGGAGTTAAGTCCCTATGTTCCAAAATGCAATGCCACAAACAGCACCAGTGAAGAACATACAGTAACATGATTATGGCATTTGATTTTTATTACTAATGCTGCTGTTCAGTTTCCCAGTTTCCTTTTAATTGGAGCCTGTGTTTTGCCCACTGCAGAAAGGCACAGAACTTCCAGCCTGAAATGAGCAACTACAACTCATCCTACAACTAGTAGACCCCTGGTAGGGCTGTGGGCATACAAACAGGCTCTGTCCCGTTGGCTTTACCCAAAACATCAACCTGCCATGAAGTGGGCGAGGGGCTTCAAGCTATGGAATGTGCTGAAGCACTGAAATAAAGAAAAATTCTCTCTAAATATCATGAAGATGTCAACGACCTCATATGGTCACCTTAGTCCCAGAATAAAATGAACTGTGAAACAAGACAGCCCAGAAGCAATTTCTACAAGACTTTATTTTGCAGGCAGACGGGCTTGTTTCTAAATAGCTCAACAACAAAATAGGTTAACACACAGGAATCATTACTGTGAAATTTCCAAGTACTCTCAGTGCCTCCCCAGACCCCTATCCCTCCCTTGCTTGTGAGTCTTCATTACGTTGACTGCCAGGAGTCACACAGCACTGACTGTCAGCAAAAAGCCCAAACCTTAAGATGAAGCCCAACAATGCTTGCTTTGCTTGAACAGATTTTCAAAGGGAAAATCTGGAATCCATGCTCGTGGTGTGGGGTCATGCAGCTGTGCATAAGAGGAGAGAAGGAACTGAGAGGATGCCAAATCTTTTTCCATCGTCACAGCCATGCAACTCCCCAGCCCACACCTCCTCCCTTCAAAATGAAAGCCAGGGGATACTAAGAGAGTGGAAGATTGTACTTAAATCTCCACTGCTCCAGTTATTGCTACCTTATTCCTTGGTCTTCTCCTCCTTTCTTGATATTTACTCCTGGGAAGGCTGTTCCAGTGTTTTCTACGCATTTCTTCTCTCCCACCACCATCCTTATTTCTCCTACACTCATTTCTGACTCCATGCCACCTGATGCGATGTGAGCAAGGATGCTGGTGCAAAGGCTCCACAAGGGGACAGGCCTCAGGCTGGGGAGAGCAGGATGGCAACAGGTGACAGGCCTGGGGGAGGGAGAAGTGCATTTCTGCTCACCCAGACTGTAGCCGGCATCATCAGCTCAGCTGGTCAGTCTCTGGGGTAGATTAATGCAAGTCGGAGCCCTAGACACCACCACAACACATGGCTCAAGTCTGGTGCTATAGCTCCACCCCCGCTTGGGGTGGTGGTGGCAGGGCAACCTCTCTCCCTTCCTGGAAAGCCTGGGGCAGAAGCATAAGGCCCACTTCCTCCACCAGGAGTAATTCCTTGGGAACAGCATTCCCATAGTTAACCCAGCAGCCAGGGTGCTTGGGCTGAGCCTCCGGCACTCTTTACTTGCCATACACAGAATCCACTGCTGGGGTAAAACTGTCACAGAGTAGTGGGTCTTGGAGTTAACACCCTATTGAGAGTCATGAGGCACTTCACACTCTCAGAACTGTTTTTCCAGGTTCTCTGCAGACATCACTACAGTAGTTCCACTCAGGTCACATTTACAAGTTTTTCTTCACAACCATGAGGATGAGAAACCTACGTTTTTTTGTCTAAATGAAAGCTGGGACTCTGATGTAATCACAGGACTCCAGTAGCTGAGGGGCCCTAGGCATTGGCCAATAAAGCCTATGCCTGAATCCAACCCTAGCCAGTCAGCTGGTGCAAAAACGAAGATGTTTTTGTAAAGCCAGTGGACTAATTCCCCAGCACAAATCTACCTTTGAAGAGAGTCTTTGATTGGTGATGTAAGAGGAGCCCCTGCTACGTACATCTAGCCAAAAATAACTGAGTGCAGCCGCATTACAAAAGTGCTTTTACTGTGTCTGATGCTGCACACTAATTTCTTAACTTCATTAGGCTCAGGGCAGATGACTCAGAGCAATGTGGAATAGCAATGGAGGGAACACAGTGGGATGCAAAGAGGGGGAGGAGGAATTTCTTAAGCAGTGAGTGAATTTCTCAGTTGTAAGGAGTCCTGCTTAATGTTTCTTCTTCCACTCGACTCCTGCTGCAGGCAGGCAGGCAATTTCCTGTGCAGCTGCCCACTGAAGGGAGAGATGATGGCAATTTTCAGAACCAAGTGCTCTAATCTCATTGACTGAGATCAGAGACTACAGTGTCCTTTCCTTAGATGTCCTGATTCACAGAACTAAATACAAAAGAGAAGAAGCTAAATATATTCCTTATAAGTTTTAACCAAATGGTGAGTTGTTCCATCAGCCCCAGATCCACATCATCTGGCCTGAATCTGCATTTACACTAAAGCCCCTTTATGCGGGCAGAGCCGCATTAAGATCCTTCTGCGCACATGAGAATCAGACCCTTTGGCTCAGATCCTCACTGAGAGCTAGGTGCCTACATACCTTGGAGAATCAGGGCCTGTATACTGAACCATTGCATTTGCAACAGTAAATGGTATTGGCAAAAAACTCAGCCCCTCCAAAATGATCATGGGATTTATTTATGGGAGTTGCAAACATGAGCTTTTCACAGAGAGGGGCTAGGAACTCAAGGCTGTATGGTTCATGGTGCTAGCAACCAACTGTGTTCACCATCAGAGTGACAGGAGCATATATAGAGTACAGTCATCCTACATGATTCATACCACACTTAGAGGTTCCCTGAATATAACTGCAATTACCTCCAGATCATTTCTCCTTCTAGATACCCACAATTATTATTATTTTGATTACAGTACAGCCTGGAGGCCTCGCCTGAGATCATGGCCCCAAACACAGACCGAGAGACAGACATTGCCCTGAAGAGCCTACTGTATGAACAGACAGGAGAGGCAAAGGGTAGATATCTCAGTGCAACATTTCTCCCTACTGCAATGCTCTGAGCTGCCATGTCCCAGACTCTGACCATGTAGGCGGTCTGAGAGCAATGGCCCTGTCCGCCTTGAGGCTGGGTTAGTTATCACTCTTACTGAATTCACTTTGGAGATCAAAACATAACAAGGAACAGCTCTATTCATGTTGACATTTCCTTAAATGCATCCCTTTCTGATAGAGCCAGTACAGTTCCTGAGGAAGAGACAAGTTGGGGTCCCAGATCACACAGCCTTTGTGCATTCACAAATGTCCATTAAAGTCTGAGGTTCTCAGTGTCAAACTTTTTGGTCTCTCTCTCTCCCACGGCTGGGTTCGTACACCTACTTTGTCCTTGGCATCCTTATTCTTTTGAAAGAACTCTCCTTTCCCTTAACAGTGAAGTTCTTTAAAGATGCAACACCTAACACACAGCAGGAGTGATTCACTGCTGGGCAACAGGCAGTGGAGAGCATGGAAAGAGGTCAGTTAATTTGACAGACCTCTTTGGTACTTGCCTTTTAGTGCAAGCAAACTAATATGCAAAATATATAAAGGCAACAGCAAGAATTTTAAGTCTAGATGAATGAGGAAGGCTTTGCCAAAGGAATAATGAACTGTTTGTTAATATTAATGAGAACATCTCTGTCTGATTCCATGTCTCTTGCCTGTGAAATAAATACTTGCATCCTTAGAATTACCAGGCTCTAAAAAGTTATCAAACGTTTGCCTGAATTGTAGAATTTCTATGAGAGGACGATGCATAGGCTCTCAGAATCAGGTCACTAATGGCTTTCTGGAGCAATCAGTCCTAAATGTGTGTGGCAGTAGCTACTTCAGGACCACAGAAATGCAGGGATTAGCCAGCGACTTCAGGAGGTCCTCTAGTCCAGTTTACCTGCCCTCCATTTCTACCATTCAATACTGAGTGCTGCAAACACAGATATAAGACCTACTGCTCCAGAAAGCAGTTAATGGCCCTATTCAGCATTAGATTTTGTTTAGTCTTTGCACAGATTAGCTGCAGATCTCCACACTTTACGTGTATGTCTGAGTGCAAATTTATTTGGTTTCCTAAAGACATGAATATGCTTTGCCTCCTTTTCTTGCCCTTCAGTTGCATTGCGAACCATCATGCTGCATGTTTCCACACCCAGAATCTCCTGCTGGTGCAATCGAGGTCAGGACTCCTGTGCAGCTTCTACATATTTAACGATGATGAATAACAATTTCAAGACAAAGCAATAGGTAGGGAGGTTAAATTTTGCTGCGTCTATTTTGGGAATCTATCTCCTCCTTGGGCATCATTGCTCATGACTTTAAACAGAAGAGTAACTCCTGGGTTTGGGGAATCAAGAATCAGGGCACTGCATCATAACAGAGAAGTTTCCAGGCAACCAAACAGAAGGCAAACTTATAATCATTCGATGTCGGTGTCAGCATGTGTTGTTTAATTTGCCAGTACAAATCACTGCAATCATTCTTGGTAAAACCAAAGATAGCTCTTCAGACTTTCCTCTTGGACTAAATGGAAAAGTTCCAATAAAATCAATGTATCCAGACTACAAGGATAATGTGATAATGTCTTCATGCCTAAAAAAGAGGTATCATATTTTCTAGAAGGCCTTAATTGGGAAGAATATCTTTTACCAACGATCCCATCTTAAGTCTGAATTGGAACGCTGGGAGCTTTTAATTCAGACGGGTGTTGGACTATGTGTGCTGCATATTATTAGCCCTATATAACAGAATCACTCACCGGATTATTAGCTTGGGGGATGCAGATTGCTGCTGTTTATGGAATCTGTTTATGTAAATCCAATTAACACTCTTCCCAGTATGTATGTTCTGATTTGGAGAGCTTCAGACCTGGGTTGTTCATGGTGATGATATACAGAAAGCTACCCGATCACTTAATGCTGCTTCTCCTCCTCATTTCCAGCTATTCATGCACATTAAAAGAAAGGTCAAAATACATTAAAGCACTTTCCTAAACTTTCCCCTGTAGTTGCGAGTGTCACTATCCTTGCTGTAACCACTGCGCTAACCATTAGGCAACACTTTGCTCCCAGAGCAAGATCAGAACCCAGGAATTTTGATATCCAGTATTCCTCTCCTGTGAGGCAGGAAGCTGAGCAACTCACTAGTAAAGACGTTATAAGGTCTGCAGTAAATGAGGCAGGGACTTGCAGGAAGAGAATGGACGATCTTGTGACCATCTTCACATGCACTAGCCACTAGATGGGGTCAAAGAATATGTTAGTGCAGTTGTGAGTGTTCCGTGTAACCCACATCTGAAGACAATGGGAGCAATGGATGCTCACTATACATGAAAAAATCAGGTCCTAGCTCTCAATTTCCTGCTCTGCCTATACGGTTTGAGAGGCCCAGATGAGGACCCTCTCCCCAGCCCTCACAAAACAGGTTTATCTGATTCACACAGTGTGAAAACATCTTTAAAACAAGTTTAAAATGACCTGTCAATGATGGCACGATGCGCAACAAGACACATAACTTCTGTTATTTGTCACATACTGGCAGGCTTGAATGTTGCAAACACAGGTTATGAGCTGTGTGACTGTGAATAGGAAGATAACGTCTACATTATGAAAGATTGAGAATCCCTGTCTTCTCATTCATGTGGCATTGTAGTTTGACCACCAGAAGCACTTACACACAACAACATAATAACTTGTGGTTAAAATTTAGCGCCCCTCTCTTGCTTTATGGACATCACACTACATCTTTATTATTGTAATGGTCATTAAGGGCCACTTGGGTGTACATATGGAATCACTCCACTGACATCAATGGGGTTCCTCTGGATTCACACAAATGGAATTCACATTTGAATCTGGCTCAGAAGGGACGGGTGAACACAATTGGATGTAATTCACACCACTCCTTTTTAGTTTGAAAGTTTTATTAATGTGGGTGATCTGCTTCAAATCCATTCTGGAGGAGAGAGATTACTTCACTGAGTCAAGACCCAACAGCGCTAGTAAAGCTTTTAACTCTCATGCTAGAAGAGCTGAAGGTGAAGCAATTGATCAAAATGAGCTTATTTTTAAGAGTATGTTTATCATGAGAACTTGGCTTAATTTTCATCAAAAATGACCACACAATGTTTAACAGGTGGAGCTGATAAAGCTCTTTGTTTGGATCATGATGCCAGAAGCAACCATTCTGACAATCTAGCCTGACCAGCATAGAATAGGCCAGACACCTCTTGAAACAGAGAGATTTAGGAGGAGAGAGAAATCTCTCTGTGATTTGGCACATCATATTTGTGTGAGTATGTGAGAGAGAGAGAGAGAGAGAGAGAGAGAGCTGGGAAAACAAAATCCACAAGTCAGCAATTTTGAGTTATTTTAGGGGCTGTTTATTGCCAGGGATGTAATAGTAATTTCCCATGGGAAAGATCTCATTTTGGAAAAGCTCCAGAAGGTTGGGATAATTTTTGAATTATCTTAAGTGTTTTGGAAATATTCTAGAGGTTTTTTTAGACATTTGTAACATCGCCCAGATCTTCAATCAGTACCAGGGATGTTTGTGTGTAATATCTATGGATGTTTATATTTTCCGACAAGCAAAGCAGAGCTTCCTAGAAATATCTAGGAGGAATATTTAAAGAAAAAAATAATCAGGCCACAGAAACTTACTATACAATGAAATCAATAAAAATCTCTTACTGAAATTAACATTTAAAAATAATGATATTAGCATAAACATCATGAGATTAAAAAAAATTAAGATCTTTTTATTTGTTATTGGGGTTTTTTGAGCCTCACATTTTGAAGCTTTTGTCTGCAATCATGAGAGCTAGACACCAACTTTGATTTTTAAATGAAAGTTCAGATTTTCATATAACATCAGGACTCTGGGTGCTGGGGCTATAGAAAAAAACAATAAATATTCTGAAAGTCATGGTAAAATTGTGAGAGTTGTCCAGCTTGCAAGTTTGGGGGTTAAATCTGGACAGAATTTAGGACCCACTTTTCATTGCTTATTGTTAAAAGGGCTGCTAGAAACAAAAAACCTGATTTGGCTAGAAAAGATTTTCATGATCGTTCATCAGACCATTTATTTTTTAACAGCTTATTTTTTTTTAAACATACACAAAACAGATAGCTCTTCTTGGAAGCTATCTTAATTAAATGTCTGAGGAAGACAGTTAGTCAATAGTCATTAGTAGTTTTTGAGAACAGCTGAACAAATCATGGGCCAGACTGTACAAAGAGCTAAACTGCTTTCAATTCCCACTGCAGTCCAGGAAAGCTGAGAGTACTCTGCCCAACTCGACCCAAAATGCTGACGAGATGATATGGGAAAAATGCAGTGACTTGCTTCTGAGGGAAGAACTACGACCCCAAGCACCCTCCTGCTGCAGGGAGAAAGGAACCTGCAGGAAAGGGAAAACTTTGCTGGGAAACAATGGGAGGTTCCCTTGACTTATTTCTTCTTCCCAAAATGGAGAGGGCTCTTGTAGGCAGGGGGGCACAGCCCCTCTCTCTTGCAGCATGGATACTACAAGAGCAATGCAACAACTGGCCCTTTCCACCATTTACTAAGGGCTAAAATTTTTAAAGGTTTGAGGTGTCTAAGGATGCAGATAGGCACCTAGTGCGATTTTTAAAATTGTCTAGACACCTAACTCCCTTTGGTGTTTAAAAATATACTTTTAATACTCTGCCCTTGCCCCCCCCCCAGCATTACTCTGAAGGGGTAGAAGGTGCAGAGAGCGAGCATTCATGCTGCTTGAAGCAGTATTAGTCACAAGTGAATTTCCACTCTGAAATCCTCTGGTCACACTGGCTGATGCACCAGTTCCCTCCACTGCCATGCCCCTGGAGTCAAAACCCAGCAGCTTGCCTGAGAAGCCGCTGCTCACCTGAACACCAAGCCCCTGCAGCCAGTTCTACTGGTTCTCAGCGCCCCTTGCATTTAAAATTCTGGGGAGGAAACCCCTTCCTATTTGATGACTATTTGAGAGAAGATTTCAAACCTGAGCAGAGAGTCATTTGTTGTTCTCATCTTCAGGCCCAGGCTCAGATTTGTCACATGTCATACAACCATAAGATTAGAAGGGACTGCAAAGGTCATCTAGCAGGACACGCTCTGAGACAGCCACATAAAGAAATGGAAACCCTGACGTCTATATAGGCATAGCTCAGAGCAGAATTCGGCATCCACTGAGGCAGCTCCACCCAAAGAAACACTCATTTAAACCCACGCTGAATCTGACCCTGAGTTCCCTACAAATCCTGTAATGCAGGCTCTGAGTTTGGGCAGCTAGGTAGAGGAAGGGTGGTAGCGCTGAGAATTTTGCATGTTACGTAGCCTTAACTAACAGTTGTCACACAAAATGAATTTGCAGCTATGCCTCTGTTCTGTATGGGATTAGCCACGTTTATGGCTCAGTGGCACATTATCAGTGGAGCCCTGGGCTGGAGGTCGCTCTGAGCCATTCTATCCCCAGGGCAGCTCCCCTGACGCTGTAGGTGTATAACATTCTTCTCGCGGCCCCAAGCCCTTTCTACTCCTTGCATGCATTTGCATAGGGGCCACTCACAATCTAGCCCTTATACCTCACGTTTAATCACTTCATTGCCTACAATAGTGATAGCACACTCTGAATACAGCAACCCCTGGCATATACAAGCTAGCTAGTGCCGGCTTACTGCTGCATACTCAAGCGCCAAGTGATCTGTCAGGAGCTACTACCCTTCTGTCCTCTCTTTCACGGCTTGGAGTCCACGTCACAGCCTGGCCCTTAGAGAATTAGTACCCGGTGGTGCCTTTGACATGCTCTCTTAAGATACTTGTTTCAGTAAGTTTCTCTCTCAGCTTTTAACATCAGAAAACCCCTATTAATATTGGTTCAACTCCACTGATTTTTCTAAAGAAATGTTTGAAAAGCTCAGAAGTGAATCACTATCATTGCCCCCCCACGCCCCTTTACAATTAGGGACAAGCTGCAGGCTTCAACGTACTCAGGAGCAGAGTCCCTTTAAAACTCGATGGTCCAGAATCAGTGTACATCTCTAAGAAAACCCAGAGAACAGCCTCTTCAAAGGGGCTTGTTCTAACAATATGCAGGAAGTAATAATATTTGCTATGGAAGCAACTGACTTGGCAAATCAATACTTTAAGGACTAGGAGGAACAAGCAGCAGCATAGTCCCATGGCCTAGGACTCTCAAAACCTTATTGTAGTCCTGGTTCTGCCCTTGACCTGCTGTGGGACCTTTAAGGAATTGTTTCCACCTTTTGTCGCTCTCATCTCTTTAGAGTACAAGTGCTTTAGGGCAGGGCCTGTATCTTGTCTCTGTGTGTTTGTATGACCAGTTGAAGATTCTGGGCATGATTGTAATGCTAATAATAAATAATAATAAACACTTACTAGTGGATTATTAACAGGGCCTGAAAATATTAAACTGTTTTGTCACAGAAGCTAAAAACCATGGCATTCATGTCTACTGTTCCAAATCCTGGTCCCAGTGAAGTTGACACTTCCACAGGCTTGCATGGGACAAGGATGTAGGGCCAGGTTTCTACTGCCATTGGAAAGATTTGCATTGACTTTAATGGCAGTTGGATGGGATCTTGGTCACTACAGAGAACTTTCACCGGAGAGCCCCTTTAGTATTTTTGGATGGTGTGAGCGCCTAGCCATAACTCCATAAGGATCATCGCTAAGGGCCAAATGTTCCCCCCCGGGGTCTTGGATTACTGCACTACTCCACTTTCTGCACATGTGGGTGGGTGGGTGGAACTTTCCCAACCTGTTACGCAGTTCAGCCCTGCTGGCAGAGAGAGGAGAGGACGGGGGAGAGGAAAGGAAGAGACAGGAAATTAAATTGTGTTTCTTTTGAGCTCCTGGGACAATGCAACTGCACACTGGCCCTTGCTAAGGGCTTGTGGCAGCTCTGCAATTAGACCAAACGAGACCCAGCATTGCAGGAACACCAAAGCAGGAGTTATACCCGTAAATGCGTTTTATTCTGTGCAATTATAAAGCCATATAGATCTGTAGGATCTGAGTAGAGTAAAACAATAATGAAGGCCTGTTAAAACTGAAGTTTTGAAATAAATGGCAGTTTTTCTGCCTCTGCCAGTTTGTTTAATTTTTCCTAAAACTGGCAATCAACCGGAAAAAATAAAGCGAGTGAGGTAGAATTCTCATTTACCAGAGAGCTCTCCAGCTATCCCTGGAGATTTATTAAACCTTCTGGCGTGCTCTCTGCTAATGGCTTATACTTTTGGATTGGCCATTTGTGGTTAGAATAAGCAATGGGCCTGGCTTTCCCAAACCCAGCACAATGGAGAAAGTTTGTCTTCTAGTTCTCTACAAACTTAAACTGAATTACACTGTAAAACATGAAACAGCACAGAATTTTTTGAAGCTAAAGTAAAACTAGCCACATTTGGTATCTATGGGCTTTCATTTAGCATAAGAAACAGATGAATAATAGATGTTCCCTTGGAAATACTATTCTGTTCA
Organism: Chelonoidis abingdonii; assembly: GCF_003597395.2. Taxonomy (NCBI): domain Eukaryota; kingdom Metazoa; phylum Chordata; order Testudines; family Testudinidae; genus Chelonoidis; species Chelonoidis abingdonii. The sequence goes on from NC_133774.1 coordinate 133,151,874, forward strand.
CTCTTAGCGGAAATCAGGCAAGGGCAATACATTAAGTGCAGTCAAGATTACTCAATTTAATCTTCATAGTGATACAGTAATTTTAGCCTTGTAAAAAGCACTGACAGCTTTTTTTGCACAGAAGACTTTAAATCTGTAAATGAAAGGACGCCTTATCCATGTCCCCTGGCAATAGATAACCAGTCTCTAGCTTCAGTGTCTTCTGTGGAAGTGTCAGATAACCAGGACATGATATGAGGCATGCAGATTATGAAACAATGTACCTCCACTACATTTCAGGATGTGGGGAACCTCTTTAAAAAAGCTGTCAATATACTAAGAGAGACAGTCAATCAATCACAAATATCAGCAACAGCAGCAGGATGATAAATTGTTGTCTACTACAGATGTTTTAGGTTATGGTTGCCAGATCTCCACGCAAAGGCTGGGAATGTGGGAAGCAGAGAGAAAACAGAGCTACAGCACTCAACATTCAGGCTACAGATTTCTTACTATCTTTCTGATATTAAGATTTAATATCTGTAAAATACCACACCAGTCTGGAAGATCACACTAGTGATGACCAAACAGTAGCTGGTGCTTGGACGTCCAGAGTATATGATAACAGTTTTGCATTCTGGTCTACAACTGTGGCTATATTAGAGAGGCATTATCCTATGGGGACACTGCTCCTAATAAACCCAAACAAGCAGCCTCGAAAGCATAATTTTTTTATTGTCCTATTATGCATTCCTTCCTCTATTATCTCCCCACCAAAACACATCACTAATTCATCTGAAAAGTTAAAGGTCCAGATAGAGTTTTGTTTCAGTGTGATCTGAATTCAAACCAGATGTGTGGGATTACAGAGCAGTGGTTTGCTTCTAAGGGGAGCAAGCAAAGCTGTTCTTTGTTGTTTTGCTTTTTAAATGTATATGATGTTTTTCTTCGTATTTTAGATATGACAACACTCTACAAAACATGCAGCACTGAATTCTATTGCTCCCTTCCTGCACAAGAGGAGACGTTTTGGCAAAAAATTCCCGTTTCTTTTCCCTAGAAACCTGGTTTATTCTTCAAGCACTCCCAAGGGCACACCATGGATATGGGGTGTGACCTGGTAATGGCACATCAGCCAGGGCAATTCTACACTACCGGGTGCATCGGTGCAGCTGTGCTGCTGTAGGGCGCCTGGGGAAGATGTGCTATGCCGACGGGAGAGCTTCTCCTGCCCACAAAGCGTGGTGTGGACACCGCTTTAAGTTGCTGTAACTTACATTGCTGGGGGGGAGGTGGTTGTTCTCACACCCCTGAGCGACATAATTTACATTCACTTAAGTGGTAATGTAGACCAGTGGTTCTCAAACTAGGGCTGCCACTTGTTCAGGGTAAGCCCCCTGGCGGGCAGGGCCGGTTTGTTTACCTGCCGTGTCCGCAGTTCACTGCTCCAGGCCAATGGGGGCTGCGAGAAGCAGCACGGGCTGAGGGATGTGCTGGCCGCCCTTCCTGCAGCCCCCATTGGCCTGGAGTGGTGAACCGCGGCCAGTGGGAGCCGCGACCAGCCAAACTTGTGGACACAGCAGGTAAACAAACCGGCCCTGCCTGCCCGGGGCTTTCCCTGAACAAGTGGCAGCCCTAGTTTGAGAACCACTGGTGTAGACTAGCCCTTCGTGTTTCGTGGCCCACAGGTGCTTACCAGTTTGTCTTGACAGTTTCCAGACATGGCGGCATGGCCATCTCACTTGTTCCCCAGCTCCCAAACAGCAACCTGCACTCCCACCCTCTCCAACACTACCTAGAAGGGACACATTAGCTTATGAATGGGTTGTTGCTCACGCAGCAGCAGAGCACAATGGGAGCAGTGAATCCACCTCCACCCTCTGTTCCAAGATGGGTTTGCCATCCTGCAGCGTATATGAGGGCACAGTGGGCAGCCATCCATCCACTCTGCATGGCTCCCACTCGCTGCACCATTGGTGCCCTCGGCACCCTCCAGGCCACAGAATAGGCAGGCTGTAGAGGCTGTAGGTAACATCTCTATTGTTTGGGCGAATAGCTGATTATAAATACAGAGTTCATTAATGTGAGTAGGCTTTTCAGAGCTGAGCCATGAACTTGGCATGTTTATGTACTGTACAGTAAAGCAATAATTCGGGGCTCAGCCATGCTGTTTAGACATCGCCCGCTATTGGGGTGGTTTGGAACTGCATTGCCCTGAGGTAGCATGGGATCATGGAATGAGAGAGGCGGGGACCCCACCTCCCAAAGCTACCCAGCACATGCGGGGGGGGGGGCAGTGCTGCTCCCCTTGTTCAGTGGGCATCATGTACTCCTCACTGAATGCCCATACTGCTCTGCTCCCATCCCTTCCCACCGCCTAAGGGTTATCTTGCATCCCAGGAATCCCATAAGAGAGCTGCACAAGTCTGAAATGGGGATGGTGGTGTCATTGTGCTCTGCCCTCCCTGTGCCACTGCAGAGTAATTTGGATCACACTTCACAATATGCTCCTAAGAATCATCGCTCAGCCCTTACACACAAATCTAAACAGGACTCAAGGGCGTCCCAGCAATTGGTCACATGCATAGTTCGGACATAGGGTTTCTTCTTAAATGCCCACACTTATACCTCTTCTGTCCTCCTAAAGCGTTTGTCCAAGAGATGCTCTCACTCAGCACTTGTCTATGTTCAGTGCTGAGCCATCTCATTCCATACAGACCCCAGAGGGCCTTGCACTGGCACTGAAGTTTTGTCGGTGGCTCTGAAGCAATCTAATTAACTGGCCAAGAGACGATTTGGTGCAAGACACCAAGAAGAAGGAGCAGCCTAGCCCAACTAATGCTGAGTGTCCAGCTGAGGCAGTGTTTGTGTTACTTTCTGCCAACAACAGCAGCAGCAGCAGCACTGAAGTGGGAGGATGCAGATGGAGGCAGGAGAAAGGATTGTTTCTGGCTTTCCCCACCTACACGCCAGAGGAGCAGCATGGTTGGAGCCTAGCAATGACCTGCAATTGATAAGCAGAATGACAACAGACAAGGCAAAGCTAAAGGATTTTCTAGGTCAGGGCTGAGGAGCAGCTATGAGGATTACAAAGCTCAACCAGTCAGTTCCCCTTCCCTGTCTCCTTGATCCCCAGAGAGCATTCATGGCTTTCAAAATCTCCCTGACTCTCTTCTCCTGCATGCGACTCCTCACCAGCCTGGGCTAAGACCTTCCCCTCGCACATCCCCTACCAGCTGAGCTGGGCTCTGGAGGACAAAACTGTCCCTTACATGGGCCTTAAATGAATCTTTACAAAATGTCAGTGGACTGCAACATTTTTCTCTGAAGGAAGCTGTTAGCAAACAATCTATTGCCTTAAAAGGCCAATGAGGCAGCAACAGAAAACAGCTTACCTCAAAATGTCAGGGTCTGATTTTGCTCTCACTCATTTAGCCCATTTTTGAGTCATTTGGGCTGTCAGAACATTCCCTAACAATATAGCGAAGCCCTGCTTCCTAGCTAGTTACTAAACATTAACAATTTTCTACCAGAGAACATTTCTGGATTCATGATTTTTCCTAATTTGGGAGTGCTTTTGGCAACCATAATGAATATTTATGACTGGCAATTTTTTGGCCATTTATTTTGTGTTTTCAGCTCATCAATGGCATGTTGTAAAGGGAGGAAGGCTGGTCTTATGGCTGAGGCATAGAACTGTGAGCCAAGAGATCTGGGGTTTGTTCCCAGCTCTGCTACAGACTTCCAGGTACCTATGGCCAAGTTCCTGGATTGATGCTTTTAGTAAATTTGGGCAATTAGACTTGTTTCTGCTCAGCAACTCTGAAAATCAGGCCCTACGTATCTCAGTCTGGACACCCAACGCGAGGGGAAACTTTTGCATATGTTTGGCACAATCTCTCTGTCCTTCATTTTCCCGATCTGTAAGACAGGGAGAATGATAACGCTTACCTACCTCATCAGGTTGTTATAAGGGTCACCTCACTAATAATAGTATAAATATTTAAACTTCTTGGATGGAAGCGCAAAGTATTATTATTTAATGTCAAATTTTGTGCATTGCTTAAAAACTACTTTTCATCCTGCACCACCACCACCCCGACACCCACCCCCAAACCAGTCCCACCCTCTTTCTTGGTATGAAACTGACAAGAAAAGTGGCAGAGATGGAATGAGGCAAGTGGTTCCTTTAAACAAAGGTTCACCAGTAGGTTCTTGTTAACATTGTAATAGAATTCACTGGTAATTTGTCATTTTAATTAAAAAATAGTAGTTATTTGTTTTCAAATTTGAACATTAGTCAGCAGCATAAGCCAAGCTCTGTGGGATGAGGACTGTCTTTTTGTTCAGTTTATACAGCATCTGGCACCATCAGGTTATGGTCCATGACTAGGCTCCTAGTTGCTACCACAGTACAAATAATAAATAAAATAATGCCACAAACACTATAACACAACCACAAGAACTGTCATAGCTGAGATGCAGGATAAAACTTCACAACAGCTGCAGCAAGATCCTCCACCTGCGCAGAGCAAACGCGACAAGGCTTCGCATTTTCCCCATTGTTTGCAAGGAAAAAGAAAAAGCATTTTTATCATCCTGCATTTGGGGCAGATAGCGAGCAGCTCAAGAACATCCTTAGCACGAACAATCTCTCCAAGAACTCCGTACCATTTAGCACACAAGCCCAAAGGGCCAGCGCTACTGTGACATTTCAATCAGTCACTAATTTTTTCCAGACTGAAGCCCATTAACGGTCTAATCTGGGCTCCTTCCCAATGGTCGACTGAAGGAAGCACTTTGCTGACAGTTCGGAGCCTAATAAATCTCTAGCTGGTGCTCTCTCAGGTGATTAAATAGGCAGGCAGGGGAAAAAATGGTACAATTCGAGGATTGCTTTTAACCCAGCTAACACATAAAAAATGAAAAGTGGCAGTATATTACTTTGTTTCCCTCTTCCGCCCATCATCACCCCAAATAGTAGCTATGGAGTGCTGTCCTCTATATTATAGGCTTATGCATAATTCAAAAATTCTGTACTGTATTCAACTGTATGGAAGAGCGGATCACCAGGTCTGTGTACACTGAGAATATCAAGTGGCATGTGTCTGAAGCTAAGAGCATGGACAAGTTCAGTGCAAGAAAATGAAGCACCGGCTGCCCTGAGCCCTCTGGGCTGAGATAATTTGTGTTATCAGAATGGAAGCTCGCAAAGGGATAGATGGCTCTAAAGCTTTGCCTGCAAATTAACATAGGTATTGGGCCATTTCTTAGCTCCCTTTTGACTAAAGGTTTTTTTCCCCTCCATTGAACAAAAAATGCATCAAAACCCAACCTTTCACATTGACCATTGCCTTCACCAGCTCTTTCCACAGGCTGGTCCCAGAACAGTTACTGAATTTTAAAAGGCAACCAGTTTTTCATCTACTTTCCATTTGTTAAGCTAATAGGGGACAGGAAGAAGAACAGATGGAGATTCTAAAATGCAAAAATCTAAGCCGCAGTCTCCCACTGCCCTCATCACAAAATGCCATTTCTTAGGCCTGGTCTACACTACGCGTTTAAATCGATTTAACGCTGTACCCGTCCACACTACAACGCCCTTTATATCAATATAAAGAGCTCTTTAAATCGATTTCTGTACTCCACCCCGACGAGAGGAGTAGTGCTAATTCGATATTAACATATCAGATTACGGTTAATGTGGACGGAAATCAACGTTATAGGCCTCCGGGCGGTATCCCACAGTGCACCACTGACCGCTCTGGACAGCAATCTGAACTCGGATGCAGCGGGCAGGTAAACAGGAAAAGCCCCGCAAACTTTTGAATTACATTTCCTGTTTGCCCAGCGTGGAGCTCTGATCAGCACGGAGTGGTGATGCAGGTACTCAAATCCAAAAAGAGCTCCAGCATGGACCGTACGGGAGATACTAGAATCTGATCGCTTGTATGGGGAGACAATCTTTATCAGAGCTCCGTTACAGAACAACGAAATGCAAAGCGTTTTGAAAAAAATTCCAGGATACACAGCGCTGCATGACCAAGCGGAACGGAAGCCAGAGGCCAAAGGCGCTCATGGATTGGAGGGGTAAGGACTCCAGCTAATCCCCACAGTCCACAGCAGTCTCTGAAAAGTATTTGCATTCTTGGCTGAGCTCCCAATGTCTGTAGTTCAAACACAGTGTCTGTGTGGGTTCAGGGAATAGCTCCTCAGTTTCCCCCACATCCCCCACGTGAAAGAAAGAAGGGAAAGAAAGCCATTTTCTGTGATTCTTTTCAGTGTCACACCCTGTGTGTACTGAATGCTGCTGGTAGACGCAGATGTTGGAGCAGTGAAGAGCAGTATCCCTCACTCTCCCCTCCCCGGGGTAGACCGGACAATATTGACGTGATATCCGTCATCGCCATCGGCCCGTTGAGCGCTCCTGGCTGGCCTCAGGTGAGGCTGGCCTGGGCCGCCTGGGTAAAAAGAGGGAATGACTCTCAGTTACTTTCCCAAGTAGATGGTACAGAATGGCTGGTAACCGTCTTCATCATAGCAATTGGGGGCTGAACTTTCACATCAGCCCCCTCCCTTTCCTGTGTAAAGAAAGATTCTGTACTGCCTGGACTGTCATAGTCCCAGGGAGTGCTGCCTCCCCCCTCATTATTATCTCACTAACCAGTCTCGTTTCTATTCCCTGCATTCTGTTATAACTTAGGACACAAATGGGGGGGCACTGCACGTAGCCCCAGGAAGGTTGGGGGAGAGGGAAGTAATGGGGGTTGGTTTGCAGGCACGGCCCCCTGTGAATACTGATGAAGCAGCTGTGCTCTGATACACTGGTCCTCTAATACACTTGCCCTTTTCTAGAGGACTGATTCTATTTTTTAGAAACATAAGGAGGGATTGACCAGTCCCAAGTGATGTCAATCCCAATTTTGCTTTGCGTTGCAGCCCCCGGCCGATTTCGCCAGGGGCACTCCATGATAGCAGCGGACAGTACACGAGGGGAGAGATAACCGCATCTCATTGCCAGTTTTTCCAGCAGTGATGGTACAAGAAACACACTAACCATCTCTGCTACATTGCAAAAGCAGTGATGCTGCTGTGTAGCGCGGAGTATCGGCTTCTCTCTCCGCGGCATCCAGTACACATATGTTGCCGGAAAAAAAAAAAGCTGAACGGGCTCCATGGTTGCCGTGCTATGGCGGTCTGCCAGGCAATCCGGGGAAAAACGGTGGCGCAGGATTGTCAGCTGATGTTTTCCCAGAGGAAGGAATGACTGACGAATTTACCCAGAAACCACCCGCGACAATAATGATTCAACCCAGAATTCCAAGGGGCGGGGGAGACTGCGGAACTATGGGATAGCTACGGAAGAGACTACCCACAGATGCAATCGCTTCAGATCGACGGTTGCTCGGACCATGGACGCACAACGCCGAATTACTGTGCCTAGTGTGGCCGCATGAAATTGAATTTATAATATCAGTTTTATAAAACTGATTTTAGCTAATTTGATATTATCCCGTAGTGTAGACGTGGCCTTAGATCAGCCCCTCTTCTGAGCACCCCTCTGATATGTCATCTATATTCACCATGCAAACCACTGATCGGAAAGGAACTCGCTGTACTTGACATTAGGAAAACAGATACTAGCCTCTGGATGGTGTTATGGGGGGTTCTGCTTGTTCCTTAACATCTGAGGCCCAGCTATAACTGGAAAGGTAGAGGACACTGTGAATGCTGCACTCTATTATGAAAAAGCCTGATTTGCAGCTGATATGCATTATTTTACAAAGCAAACTGGAGTCAGCATTGAAATAAAGAGTAGTTTACATTATTCAGAATTAAAAAGTCTGCATTTGCCTACAGTTACCAGATAGTACAGATGGATTTTACCTCAGCTTTACTTGGAATAGAAAATGTGTGGTACCCGTGTGGTGACAGTTAACAAATTCTGACTTTTCAATGGCATCTTCTAAGTTATATTAGTGCATTAATACTCCCATTACAAGGAAATAAACTTTACATGGGTAGGAACTGTGGGCCATTTTATCCATGATAATTAAAGCACCACTGGGCTATCCGTTACTATCTTCACTGATTATTTGGGCCCTACAAATTCATAGTGCATTTCGGTCAATTTGACAGTCATAGGATTTTAAAAATCGTACATTTCATGTGTTGTAATTGTAGGGGTTCTGGCCCAAAAAGATTTGTGGGCGGGTCGCAAGGTCATTGTAGGGGCTGGTTGCGGTACTGCTACCCTTATTTCTGCGCTGCTGCTGGTGGTGGCACCGCCTTCAGAGCTGGGTGTGCAGCCACAGCCGCTGCTCTCCAGCTGCCCAGCTCTGAAGGCAGTGTAGAAGTAAGGATGGCAATACTGTGCACCCCCCAATAACCTTGTGACCCCGCAATTCCCTTTTGGGTTGGGCCCCCCCAATTTGAGAAAGGCTGGTCTCCCCCATTAAATCTGTATAGTGTAGGGTAAAAGCTCACAAAAGACCAGATTTCATGTTGGGAGACCAGATTTCATGGTCTGCGATGCGTTTTTCATGGCTGTGAATTTGGCAGGGCCCTACTGATCATCCATCTTTCCCTCTCCAGCAAGAAAAGAGCATTGTTCAAGAGACTATTAGAAGTGCAAGGGTTTGATCCAGCTATACAGGTCTTTCCATTTCACAAAGCTCTCATACTGCTCCGCTGATGCCTTGTGGAAAACACTGACCCACGTTCATTGTCAAGGCAATGATGTATCTATCTCATTCCCTGGAGATAGCTATGTGCAAAATTCACTCCGGGCATAGAAGGCTGTACAACACCCTCTACATCATCTAAATCAGGAGTTATCCCAAGAAAGGTTTTGGTGGCCTAGAGTGTGGCCACCAACTCCTGCTGGTGACCACTGTAACAATTTTGCCTAAAATACTTATAATATATGGATATACATCCAGCGCCGCCCAGAGGATTCAGGGGGCCTGGGGAAATGCAATGCAATTTTGGGGGCGTCTTCCATAAAAAAGTTGCAATATTATAGAATACTGTATTCTCGAGCTGCCTTCACTAGCAGGACCAAGTACTTGATTAACTTTAGAAAAAAAACAAATAAATATGCACATATACATGTCCAAATCATTGTCATTTATTTATGTAGGGTTTTTTTGTGGACTCAATAATAAAAATAATGTACAGTTGTCTGTTTTTTACTGGACCTAAACAGAATACAAACAAAATAAGGTGCTTTGCACATTCCTGTCTATTTTACTGTTTCTTTTGCCTTTTAGGCTGCTCTTTTTTAGATTTGGTAGCTAGTAAGGCTGCTGCTGTGAGAACTGATACATGTATATTTATATGTAGCACCTTCATAGCAGACTTAGGAGCTACCTGGGAGGCAGTGAAAAGTGATATTAACAAACATCGCTTTTCACAGCAGACTTACGCAGCTCTGGAAAGCCTGGATGGAGAGGTGAGTAGGGAGGCCAGAAGCAATGGGGGTGAGGGGTGAGCCCAGGGCTGGAGCTTAGCGCCTGCCATCCCAAGGCTGAAGCTGGAAGCCCGAGCCCCAGCACCCCTGGGAAGGTGGGGAACTCACACCAGCTGCCTGCTCCTCTGGCATTTGTGGCTGAAGAAGAGGGCAGGGCCAATCCCTGCTGGCAGTCCCAGGGGGAGAGGCCACTGCTGCCGACCTCCAACACTGCCCAGGAGGCTGTGGCTGCAAGAAAAGCCTTTGGTGGCTGCATTTGAGAAACACCGATCTAAACACTGCACACAAGGAACCACGTACTGCTCCAAAACGAGTCTGCATGCTCCCTCCACAAAGATCCACACTGACATAGAGCTAGAGGCTGGAGCAGTGACCACAGCCGTGCCAAACCTGGGAGTGGTGAATTTCACTTTCTCTTCAGCCCTTCACTTCACTCACATAGCGCCCCAGCACTCAGGCTGTATGCGGGTGACGTGGCTCTCACTCCACATGCAGCCGTAGTCCTCCAACGGTTACTTCGCAATCACGGCCGCAGCATGCACTGCCATGTCACAGGAACAGAACAGGTATTTCGGGCCAGGAATGAGAAGCCAATGATGCTGAAGACAAAAAGAGCCTGTTCTCATGCAAAATTTCTCTAATAATAAAAAGTCAGAGAAGGAAAGTGTGGTCCAAGGGATCGCGCACTGGCTTGGAAGCCAGGAGACCTGGGCTCTAGTCCCATCTCTGACAACTGGCTGACCTTGGGCAAATCATGTTACCTGCTTCCCCTCCCACCTGTTTGTGTGACCTGTCTATTTAGATCATAAGATCTTTGGGGCAGCAAGTCTCTCTCATTACATAAGCTATAGGAGAGCAGACTATTATTATGTATAGCAAGCCTAACATGATAGAGCTCCGACTGCACCTGGTGCCACCTCAAGGTGCTAGTGGGTTACTAATACTAACAGTACTAGAACTAAGAGGGAAATTGTTTCTCTGCTCCACCCATTCTCCACATGCTTCCTTTTGAATTCTACCTTAACATCGGTCAGTGGATCACATTCAGTCCAAAACCACGCAGCTACTATCATTCACGTACATTTGGAAAACATTGCTGTCATGGTTTGGTTTATGTTTACTGTTACTAACGAACGAAAAGTGTCCCCAGACACAACCACCATCATATCTACATGGTCTGAAATATCAGAGCAAAGGAGAGAAGTCAACTCCCAGAAGATCACTGTAGAGTCATAATTTTCAAGGCCAGATGGGACTATGATAATCATCTAGTCTGACCTCCTGCACAACACAAGCCAGAGAATTTCATGCAGTGATTCCCACATCAAGTTCGTATTTTATGGCTGAAGTACATCATCCCTTTTAGAAAGACATCCGGTCTTGTTTTAAATATTCCAAGTGCTAGAGAATCTACCACATCCCTTGGTAAACTGTTCCATGACTTAATTACTCTCACTGTTAAAAGTTTATGGCTTATTTCTAGCATGCGTTTCTAGCTTCAGCTTCCAGCCACTGGTTCTTGTTATGCTATTTGAAATCTTCTCTTCACATAGGTACTTTTGGACTGTAATCAAGTCACCTCTTAACCTTGTCTTGGATAAACTAGATTGAACTTGTCAAGTCTTTCCCAAGTAGGTATTCCAGGATTTGAATTATCCTTGTAGCTCTCTTCTAATTTTTCGGTTAGAACTCATACACTGTCCTCAGATGATCCTTGTGGAAAAAAATCACTCTGCAAATATTCATTGTACCTTCCTGTAATGAACTTGAGTTCAGTACCATGCAGCTGTCACACAAAAGCAATGCTGGGCCCCCAGTTAGGTATTCAATACAAAAAGTTCACCCAATTAAAATAGCACACAAGACGATTGGTGGGATAATGGCCAATAGGATGTATATTACTATCCAAGTAAAGTGGAGAATATTATAGGAAAAAAATAAAATATGGCAAATTAAATCAACAGCAGATCTTTATCAGCATAATGGGTCAGAATTCACTAACAGTCACCACTATGATTTTCCATTCTAAGGAGAGGGAATAACTGGACTGTTGGCATATGTTAACTTTCTAACGGCGACAACTCTATTTACATTCTACATGGCTTTTTGAACTGTGACTTATTGAGACTCCACATTTGTCAAGTCTTAGTACAGCACATAAGGAAAACATATGTTCCTTTTCTTTCTCCTCTGCCCCCATGTTATCAAGTCCTTCTTTGACCAACTAACCTCCCCACTTAGCAACATAAGTGCTTTTATATTTCATGTGAAACCACGGCTACTACTACAGCATTCTATTTCCTGAGCTTGTTACCACTGGTCTGCCTTCGCTCACAGCAGACTAAAAAGAAAATACTGCTTTCAGATTTCACAGTGGCATAAAGGGGAATGCGGCAAATGGAAAACTGCTGATTACCGGCAATTAGTAAAATGATAAAGTTACTGAGCAACCTACCGATCCAAAGAAACCTCCATTAATCTCCATGGCAGGGTCAATTTAAAAGCTTGAAGCCAGCAAGAAAGAATGGCTGGAACAGTTGCCAGCCATATACTTGGACCTGTTTGTTCAAAAGCCCATATATTGGCTTTCTTGGTCACAGACTGTTTTATAAAGCAAAGGGGGAATTATACGGTATCTTTCCGTTAACTAGCTTTGAAGAATAGACTCTGTGCGCTACCATATTGATTGTCTCTTTGAATCTGAAATAAGGCCTTTCTTAGCACTAACCGAATATATGTACACAGTCATATATCACTAAAATTACATGGCTGAAGGCTACTGTTATTGGTAACTTGCAAACATCTGTTAGCACTGTAAGTGAATCGAAGCAGGTCTGGACACAAAAGAATGGTTGAATTTGTGAAACTTGGTGAGGTGGCATCCAGAAAGCATAACGACTTTCAAATGAAAAGAACAAGAAGGGGTTAATGATAAAGAGCCACCTGGTGCTCTGACCTGCCGGCAGAAGGGGCCACTCTGGGGTCACTTTCTTCTGCGGTAAAGATGCTATTCATGGGTCTCAGGATCCATGTAATGCCTGCAGTGGGCAGGCCTGGGATGAAGGGGGCATGCGGTAGCAGAGGCCAGGGAGGCTGGGCCTCTTCCATTCATTTCGAGGGTGCCCAGCAGAGAGTCTCTCAGACTCACAGTACAGCCAGAGAACATATTGCTTTTACATCTGTGCCCCTTTGCAGAATGTCCTGGAGCCAGCTGTGGCCATGGGAATCCTAAGGAGCGGGGCCAAGGCTGCTGCAAGGGCAAAGAGCCTTGCACTGATCTCAGGGTATTTGCGGGACCAAGGGCCAAATCCTCCCTGCTTTCTTTTACAAGGGAGAGGGGATAAACCTGTCTTCCCTCACTTCTCCCAGGCACATCGTCTCTTCTCTATTTGCCAACATCTTAAAATGCCAAAGCTTTTCCTGTCCATCTCTCCCTTGTCCATTCACAGCAGGCAGAAGGGGACTTCTCTTCTGCTGTCCTCTGTGCCTAAGTGACCCCAAGCCTCTTTCAGTCCTTCTCATGCCCTCCTCTTTCATTCCTAATCCTCTCCCTAACAAAATACTCACCTAGGAAACCCATTCATCACCCAGAAACTACAATGCTTTCCATCCCTCCCAAACCACAACTACACAAGCCACCCACAACTTACATTGTTTAATGGTACTGGAAGCATGTCTAACATTCCTGGAAGCGTGCTGTGATATTTTATATGAACTGCAGTAAATAAATGTACAGCAAGAAAGCCTAGAATGTGAGATGTGGGGAATAACTGCCCAAGGAAGCTGATGGAAGACCCCTTGTTCAGGACACTTAAAGTTAGATTGGTCAGATCCCTACACGTTATATTGTAGAGGACAATCCTGCATTTTGTATGGTGGATGCCTTCAAAAACTTCCACTGACATAAACAAAAGTGACATCTGTGAGCAAAGTGGTACCACTTCCTAGAATAGGCAGAGCACACAAAGGGTATGAGTATGGGGGCCCAATTCTTAGCTACACAAAGGCCCCTTGATAGTGCTCTGGTGATGTTCATGGGCCTTAGAGAGGGTGTTACATTATTTTTGCCAGAACGGGCTTTTAGTATTACTGAATTCAGGCCAGTGTGTCTACTAAGGCTGCAGTAGAATCATAGAATATCAGAGTTGGAAGGGACCTCAGGAGGTCATCTAGTCCAACACCCTGCTCAAAGCAGGGCTAATTCCCCAGACAGATTTTTGCCCCAGATCCCTAAATGGCCCCCTTGAGGATTGAACTCACAACCCTGGGTTTAGCAGGCCAAGGCTCAAACCACTGAGCTATCCCTCCCCCCCAAGGGTGACCAGATGTCCCAATTTTATAGGGACAGTCCTGATTTTTGGGTCTTTTTCTTATATAGGCTCCTATTACCCCCCACCCCGTCCTGATTTTTCACATTTGCTGTCTGGTCACCCTAGGCTGCAGACACTGAATTATCATAGCCAAAATAACAAAGGCACTTAAAATTGTGAGGTGCTCTCTTACTGAATCTAATTTTGGCACCTTCATGTTGACTTTAATCAACACCTTAGAAGAGTCAAGTCATCTCTTTTCATAAGGTTAGTGGTTTCTTTTGCATTCAGAGAGGCTTTTGAATGTGCCTGATGTCTTTTACCCCTTTGATGTGTCTAATCTGAAGAATTAATTGACTGGTAAAAGCATAAAATTCATCTTTTTCAGGAACTCCAGAGCAAAACTTAACCATGTCACTAATCATACTGAAGATCATAGCTTCATATGCATTACCTGGCATCACGCAACTACCAAGCCATGACTGATTTCTTTTCATCTTAAAAACAGAAGAAAAACATGCACTGCCAAAAATACAATATCCATCTGAGTCTTCAGAACCCTTTGCCAGCCTGTTCCAGGACAGAGTACAGTAAGAAAAAGAATCATACATGGAAAAATTTTATTTCATTTAAACAGGAAATACTATGAACTAGTTGATTGTAATAATGTAAAATAGAACTCAAAGGGGAGGTGGTAGCTTTTTGCCACCTTTTCTCTTCCCTTATTCTGGGCTGGCCGGGGACTGAAATTACATGTAGTGTCACTGTAACCCTCTGGGCTGCTCTAAATTATGCCAGAGGCAGTCAGCCACTATGCCTCACCTTCAGTCCTGTCCCAACCTGCTCCTGATAACCCCCTTGTGTCTCTGACACAGCCCTAGCATGGAGCAGGGAGCGCAGTTAGCACAGGTCAGTTACATCAGTTTTGCGCTACCCAAGGAATCTCCTGTGTCATTTGCACCTTTGGGGAGCTTTCTGTCTGCTGAGGACTGAGCCTAAATGCTTCCTTCTTCACTTTGCATAGTTTCTACTTAGAATAGATACAGCTTCCATGACCAGGACTACCCAAAGAAATATTTCACCTGTACCCAGAAACAGTACAATACCTACAATCACAACCAATAAATCTATGAAGCCTTTTCTCCTAACACCCCTATGACCTTGATAAAATATGCTTTTCCTACAGGAAGCCCTTCATCACCTGCCATGCTGCTTTGTCAGGCCTGTCTGCCCTTTTCCGCCATACAGCCAGAGTGGCCTCTGCTCAGGTGCTGTCTGCTGTAGATTGCTATCATATGATCTTTCCCTGAACCAGCTGCCTCATTGAATCGATATTGATTCAGACTTGGGTTTCTGCAGCAAATCTATTGCATTTCCATTAGCAGGACTGCAAATGATCAAAGGTAGAAGGCTTCATTTATATCATTCCAGCTCCATGTCGCAGAGTAAATGCACAAATACATGTTAATGTGATCTGAGCCAAATTATGCCTTCTTGTCTACTGCTGGGAAAGTAGCATATCCCTTTTTAGAGCCAAAGGATATCATCTGCAATGAAAACTACAAATATAATAGTGAACTTAAAAGTACAATAGGTGCAGAAAGATAATAATCCAAGTCCCCTGCAGTGAAAATCCAAATTTAGTGCCTTATCATGCCCCCAATTTTTAAGCAGCTCTCCCCACTGATCAGAAACTAATGATGTGCTACGGCCCCAGCCAGGAAACCATGATGAATACATACTTAAATATATACTTACAGATTATACATGTATATATGCATTCATATAACAAATACACATGACTATACACATATATAAAGAGACAAAGATTATTGAAGTTCTTCACGGTAAGAGCAAATACCTAATTTTCAATGACAAAGGAGGTTTACAAAGAAATGTTCAGATCAAGAAATTATAAACAAAAGCAGCCACAACAAACTAAAAAATGGGTAATTGCAATCACTTCACTCTGAAAAAGCCAGAGCATCTTTAGAAGCAAAGGCTTTAGAAATGGCTAGAGGCAACACATTTGAATGTTATGAGCTTTACATAACCAAATATTGAGTCAAGCACTGCCCTGAGTTACTACGGCTACTGTTCAGTGACTTGGCGGGGGGGAGGGGGTTGCACCAATGCGAGTGAGTGCAGAATGTGGCCTACAGATTTTAGATCAATTTAGCCTTCTGCACATACAAACTGAATAATTGTTTTTCAATCAATTTATTTCATTAAAAGGGGAAAAATGGGAGCAAGAAACTAAAAAAAGAACCAAAACTACACAAAATGAATAAAACGTGTGATCCGATCTGGTGCTATAAAGATTTTATATACTTAATTCATGGCACAGCTACTTGTAGCTAATATGAACGATCCACATTTATGGCACCCCACCCCTGTTTCACACACACGCACGTGTGCTTATACATTACAGCCCTGTTGTATTCTGGGTATTATAACCTTGATTACACATGGCTAAAGCTCCTCTCAGCACTTGGATACTCCAGTGACAGCGCTTTAGGAATACACAGAGATTGGAGAGCTCAGTATCTGGGAATATCCTTAACCAAACCTGCTTAACAGAGGCCCAGCTACATCTCTCAGGATTTACAATGCTAGGCAGTCAGCCAGTGTCTCTCTATTGCACTGTGGGTTTGGGGACCCTTTTGAATGCTTTTTCGCTGGGACCCTTGGTCATTTTTCCAGAGGAGTAGAGTGTAACCCAAGGATTGGCAACCTTTCAGAAGTGGTGTGCCGAGTCTTCATTTATTCACTGTAATTTAAGGTTTGGCATGCCAGTCATACATCAATGTTTTTACAAGGTCTCTTTCTATAAGTCTATAATATATAACTAAATTATTGTTGTATGTAAAGTAAATAAGATTTTTAAAATGTATAAGAAGCTTCATTTTAAATGAAATTAAAATGTAGAGCCTCTCGGACCGTTGGCCAGGACCTGGGCAGTGTGAGTGCCACTGAAAATCAACTCGCGTGCTGCCTTCGGCATCCGTGCCATAGGTTGCCTACCTCTGGTGTAACTTGTTGTAGATAAATGGGATAGTCAAGCATATACATACACACAGACATACCAAAAACCCCTCTATTATCAGTTGTTGCTGGAGTAATGGAGGCCAGTCAACAGAACAGGCCATGTTTGAGCTGGCACCTTCAGCCTTGCCATTGACTTCACTGGGCATGAGATCAGGCCCCAGCTATTTCAAGACCCATGCTCTGGGAATGGGAATCTCCCCTCCTAGATATTTAACCTTCAGGAAATAAACCCCTAGGCTGTTTATCAGCTCTGCCTTTCTGTCCCCCTTCCAGAACACAGCTCTGTGTACAACCTCTGAGGGTATGTCTGCACTGCAATTGAAAACCCAGGACTGGCCCGTGCCAGCTGTCTCAGGCCTGTGGGGATCGGGCTAAGGGGCTGTTTAACTGCAGTGTAGATACTCGGGCTCACGCTGGAGTCCTGACTCTAGGGCCCTGCAAGGTGGGAGGGTTCCAGAGCTGGGGCTGCAGCCCAAGCCTGAAGGTCTACACGGCAATTAAATAACCCCTTCGTCCAAACTCTGAGAGCCCGATTCAGCTGCAGGTGTCCAACTGCAATGTAGACAGACCCCAAAAAGCATTCCCCAACTTGCAGTAGCAGAGAAAGAGAAAGGAATAGCACACCCAGGCCTGTGAGATTACGGTGAAAACCATTGCATAAGGGAAGCAAGAGGTGGTGGTGTGGTGGTGGGGGGGGGTGGCGGCGTGAGATGGAGAGGCGAGAGCAGGTGACGAAGAAAACTCAAATGCAGAGGTATAAGAGCCAATAAGGAAAATGAGAACAAGTAAAGGAGGCAGCAAAAACAAGAAGAATTAATGGCACAGAACCCAGGGTAAGGAGCAGAAATGTGGAAAATACCGACAATGTGATGTAAAGCCACTTAAAAGTCAAGTTTTCCCCTCATTTTTTCCTAACACCTAAAATAGGCCCATTTAGATCAGAAATTATGCCATGGTGCATCGATTATTTGGACTGGAAAGAGGATTGTTTTTGAGCTAAATGGTCCTGTTCTCAAGTCCAAGATGGCTTTTTAATGGCCTGAACACTGAAAAGAATAATTTTGCTGACAATTCTCCTGAGCAAAGGAAGAAAAAGGGGCAACAAGTAAAATATGAGGCAGAAATCAGAGAAATGAAAATCAGAAGAGCTGTCAAAGCCAAAGGCAGACCAGTAACAGCAATACGTACAGCTTTCCATCTTTAATGCACAGTGCAAGCGCCAGCTAACCCCGGGAGATAGGGACATGTCATCATCCTCATTTTACAATGGAGAAACTGAGGAAGCGAGGGGTCATTTGCTCACAGAGATAGTCACTGGCAGAGCTAGCATCAGAATTCATGAGACTTAGTTCCATAGGCTGACCCTTGTCTATGCCAGCTCAGTGTGTATGAGTGGAGACACGAGGAAGACCCATTCTGCCATGAGGAGCCCAGGTTTTTAGTCACAGTGAGGCAGCACTTCATCCAGAAATGTCAAACCAGGCATCTCAAGTGGCAGAAATGTCAGAAGAGACTAAATCACCTGAACTGACAGAGGAAAACAAAAATGAAAAGATAAAAAGACAAAGGAGCCGTGTAGGCTGGGCCTGCCTGGGATGAGCTCAAGCAGCTCTGCAGTGCCATGCAAGATGCCTGCTGGCAGGTTCCAGATCTTGCACCAAATGCTGCGCTCAGCTATGCTGATATATTAATCTAAGCTGCTCCAGCATAATGGATTTACTTCTGATTTAAAGTGATGCAACCTGAGAGCAGAATTTGATCCACCTTGTGCAGTCAATTACACCCGTGCAAGTGGAGTGTTAAATACCACCAAATCAGAGTGATGGGGCCCATTTCACTGTGGCCATGCACCGATTACTGTTCTTTTCAATAGTGCAAAGTCAGAATCTGAGTGTTTTACGGTTACTTTGCATTGATGCAATTGACTACGCAAAATGCAGGGCTACAAAGACTCAGGCCAAGGTGTAAGAAAGTGATGAATCAGATTCTATGGCTGTCCAGAGGAGCTATAAAACCCATGGCTCTAACTCGAATGTTACTGAGATCTTAAGACTAGCATCACAGCTTTCTAGCTACAATTTATACTCTACCTTCACTTGCAAATTATCAATTTTTCTCACATGAATAGGTTTAAGAACTTAATTGGTTTGGGCACAATCCATTTAAATGGAAAGTGAAAGCAGCTTAAAGATCTATCAGGAGGGAGGAATAGTTAGGTATTATGCAGCTATAAACAAAACAATTATTATGAAAACATACCCATTAGAGGACTATGGAAACATAATCATTAGAGTACGTGATGCATTGCTGCAGGATTGCACTTAAAGAGAAAAAATATAATTTAGTTCCTGCACTGTATTCCTATTCATAAGATCTACATGTGTGAGACATAATATTATATAGACCCCACCTAAATGAAACATTCATACATATAATTTAGCTGAAACTGACATGCCTCATACACGTGGACACTTAAAAATGTTTGCTTCTGTTCTCTGTTTCACAAAAGGAAAAACGACAGTTTAAAATGGGGAGCCACAAAGGGAGGAAAGGCACTATTTCTGTACCGGGAGAACACAAGTATTATTATACAAGGTAGACTGGTCTTGGGACTAACACAGCTGACACAATTACTAGGATTGTCTTTCTCCTGCTCTCTCCCAGATTCCATGATAAAGAAGAATCAATTAGCCCTTAACAGACTATGACCTTGAAGAGTATAGCTCTAAACAGAATATGCTGAGTTAGATAGAAAAGGGAGGAGGAGAAAAGGATTGTAAAGTGCACTAAAGGGTCTGGTTCGGAAATGATACGTCAGTCACAGAATAGGAACCATGACAGCTCTTACTTAGTCCTCGATGAAAAATTATCAATGCAAAGGGAAAGCTCACATGCTGTTTCTGAATAAATTACCTAGTCATGCCGGAAAAAGGAGAGAGGGTGAGATGCCACAAGGCCAATCCAATTTACAGACATTACTTCCCGAGACAACATTCCCAGAATTTTATACTTGACACAACTGTTCATAAAGAATAAAGTTTCAGTGTAGTTTCTTGTTTGTCCCTCTAACTTTTGCTGGGCATAACATAAAATATGTTTGAAAAGCAGTTTAAAAAACCTCAGGACCAAATGTCTCTTTGAACTCTGTGGCAGATATTGTGCAACATGCCTTCTCACCCTTATTTCCACAGGGATTCAAGGAACTGCAGCTTTTAGGCAGCAGTAAATCTTTCCCACTCAGTGCAAACCAAACAAAATCAATTGCCAACCCTCTCTTGCCTTTCTATCAAGATCTATGTGGAAGTCAGATCCCTTAACACACTTAGTAGATATTTATCTAAAAAAATTAATTCCCGGACAGCCATTTATTTCCCAGCTGTGAGTGGATCTGAATGCAGATAATGGCTTGTTGCCTGTGGCAGCTCACCAGCTAGTCTTTTTTCATTTACTTCAGACTCTGAGTGATCAAGTGAGGACAAACCAGCTCTTCTATGATGAATTTTGCAGGGTGGTATGTTGCTGTTTTTCAGAAGCTGCTTTTGATTCCTCCCACCTCCATCCCCACCCACAAGCCATTGCAGCGGGACGGCGTTCTCAGGTCACTGTGCGAGGTGCAAAGAGGTGGTGACTGCAGTGATATTCACCACACCTTTAATGACACTTTTGAGATTTGTAGATGATACCGCTACAAAAAGGAGTTTTTGTGCTAATGACTTCTGGGAGGAAAAAAACCCTTTGTCATCATTGCAAAAGCTGGTCCCAATAACTTAATCCATAGTCACCCAAGTGATCTTAAACTAGGCAAATAAAGCTTTTGTTTGACTGCACACCCATGTTTTCTTATCAGACACTCATCCTCCAAAAATTTACTCTCCATCTAATAGCAGTGTAAGCAGAGTCAGGATGAGCTCTACCCTGACATCTGGTGGTGAATTATGGGAAGTGTGGAAAGAATTTCAGGAAGTGTGGAATCTCAGGTATTTGCATGGGCACACCCAGCATAGACCAAGGCAGCCTGGGATGGTTATTTTGACAGCTCTGGGATCCCCAATTTCTTTGTTATTGGGGCAGGATAAATAAAGTGTTGCCACCTGATTATGTGAATGAGGAACTACGAAACGGCTTTATGACAGAGATGTCTCAATATAAATTAAGTGACATTTGCTAGACAAGGGATATGGGTTCCAAAACCCAGTGAATTGAGAGAGGTTGGGGGCTGGTGTGTGTACCTGATGGTATGGGCCCCTTTTGAGGGCTTGGAACACCAATTGCACATCCTTCTCTCCCCACTGTTAAAGAGTAGAGCTAATTTTGATTCCATTAGGAGTCCATCTAAAGGCTGCTGAGCTGAATTCATGTTGGGCCAATGGTGCACCAGCACTGGGGCTCCCCTACTATGAACTGAAATCGCTAAGAGTTGAAATCACTAAAGAGTTGGAATTACTGAGCTAAGAGCACTGAGTGCTGTGCTAACTAGTGGGGGAGCCTGAAGACCTATCGCTAAGTGGTTGGCAGAGTGGAGCAGTTTGCAGCATGTTTGAGCAGCCCATGGAACAGTGAGCGGAGTGGAGTGGTTTGTGGGGATGGCTGGAGTGGCTCGTGGGTTGGCTGAAGGAGCGGCACAGCTGGTGAAGTGGGAAGGTTGCAGCAGAACTCCATGGAGTGGCGGAGCAGTTGGCCTTGGCCCACGTAAGGTGCCCCTTACCACTCTGTGTGGGCCCCACCACCCTGTGTGCCCCCCCCCCCATTTCCACCCAGGCTGAGGGGGTAAAACTCTGCAGATAAACTTTTGAACTCGGGCACTGACCAGAGACTTTTGGGTTGTTGGACTTTGGGTGATTGCACTTAAGACCCTAAGGGGAAAGGACATTGCTAAACATACTTGGAGGTGGGTTTTTTGCTTATGGTTTGTGTTATAATCCTGTTTGTCATGTTTCTCCAATGTGATGCCACATTGTTCCCTCCTTTATTAAAGATTTTGCTACACTCAGACTTTGTGCTTGCGAGTGGGGAAGTATTGCCTCCTAGAGGTGCCCGTGGGGTGGTGGTATGTAAGTGTCCCAGGTCACTGGGTGGGGGCTCGAGCCGGTTATGCATTGTGTTATTGAAACAGAACCTCTGGATACTGAACCCGGCCCTTGTTGCTACCAACTCAGAGGGGCAGAAGGGTTACAGCAGGCAAAAGGCTACACAGGGTTATACATTTTTGTCTTTAAATTTTCCTTTCAATATCGTTGGAACTTCCTTTGACGTTATACTAACTGGGCCATGGCTCCAGTCAATGGAAATATCCTACGTACACGAGCTGAAAATCTGGCTCACGATATATTCTAATATAAAACATAACTAACCCAAGATAATTACTGGAGAGTAAATGGTGCTCCTGATGCCGCCATTGAGCCTGAGCACACTTCAAAGCTGGATTCGGTGCAAAACTCTCATTGGTTTCAATGGAAACAGGCTGAGGCCAAGTACATATGAATCACCAAGTCATCAGCCTGCAGTGGTTTAGGAAGGGCACAATGGAAGGAGACTAGAGGTTCTCCTAAGCAAGCTTACAACAAAATTTGTTGCCAGTTTTAACCACTGAAGACCTCGATTGTGGATACCCAGCCTGGGTTCTAGCACAGCACCACACTGTCTTTTCATTTACAAGAGTTACAGAGATCACAGGCCATCCAGCCTAACCTGCTCCCATCTGACAGGTTACAATGAAACATCCAATACATCTTATTCCAGCAAGAAATTACTTAGATGTTTTACAATGAGCACGGAGAAATTTTTCCAGAAGCTTGATTTGTAAAAGGCTAATTCATTCTACATGTATGAGCTCCTTAACCAAGTCATCCTAGCTAAATCAATGAGACAACACTCATGAGTACGGTTTTGCAGCATCAAACCGTCGAGGAGGAAAAAAAAAACTCTGTAGTGAGCCCTGAATGAAAAAATAGCCATAATTGTAATTGCTACATTAACAACTCTGGAATGCCTAGAGCTGCTACAAATGTACTGTAGCCCTTTACCACTGCACTCACTGCCTGCTTCAGGAAGATGGCAGGGGCATTTATCAGCAATGCAAGACAGGGAAGATGAAACAGAAGTGTTTTAAAGACAGGACAATGATATTAACAAATATAGGGGACTCAAAGCAATATGCAAATCAAATTGATCACTGAAATGGCAGGCTAAATTACATGAAAAAGATACCAACCAAAATGTAAATAAATGGATTCATCTTTTTGTATAATGTATGTAATGAAATAACTTGTGAAGACTTGCCTCTTGGTAACTGGCCAGGATATATGTCTTTAAAAATATCCTTTCTGGTACAACCATCAAGTCTATTTAGCAACAGTTTCAGAGAGCTTGTTATTCACCCCTGGACCTCCCTCAGTTTATTCAAACTTAACATGCAATGTCAGATTCAAGGAAAAGATACAGAACAATCAAAGTCCTTTGTGGAAGAAAAAAATTAGCTGCTACTTACAAAGTTTTGGAACGATTTGGAGATTAGTTTCTGTTGTATGTGCCTGAGAAAGGGTGGAAGCCTCTCTCACCTCAGGTTCCAGCGTAGGCGGAGGGAAGGAAGGTGCGGCAGAGGACAACAATGAAAAATCTAAGACACGGTTATGCAGAGAAGGCAAGAGAAAAGGCTTGGAGGGCACTAGCGAACTATCAGTTTGCACTGTAACTTGAACCTTGGGTTCAGGGCTCGGTACTGGGAAAGGTGAGGTATGCACCACCGAAGGCACCCAAGCAGACAGAGCAGTAGGTTCCACTGAAATCACTGGGTCTTGTCCTATCCTCCCTGGGTCTAGGTGGGTAGGAGAGTCATACTCAAAAATTTTGTCTACAAACACCCACTTGAGGCCAGCAATGCAGAGGCACAGGCTGAGCAGGCAAGCCAGGATAGGGACGATGCAGATCTTTTCAGAGTTGAGGCAGCCCCTCAATCGCTCTGCCTCCAGGCACACGCAGCAAGTAGCAGCAAGGCCTGCTATTGCCTGGACCCTCCCGTCCTCTGTTTGCATCCCTGACATGTTGTCCTCAGCTGGGAGCCCTTCGAGAGACGCAGCAGGGTTCAGCTGAGTCGAGGAGTGGGGAAAAGTCTCTGCAGATACTTCCGACATATTTAAGCATAAAAATCTCAACTAGCTCACCTCCAAAAGGCCTTAACTCTCTCACAGTTCATTACTATGAGACAGGGAAAAATCAAATCACCCAACTCGGGAAAAAATCATACAGTGGAAGTCAGTAGAGAGTCCAGGTTCAAGAACATCATCTGGGAGAGGATAAAAATAAAAACTCCCTCTCCTATTAAACAAGAAATAGAGTTGCTTAGTAATTATTTAGCTCCCATTTCCTGGCCACTTTTATAATTCCTTCAATGCCTCTCAAGCCATCCCAACTCTTCCGAGGGGATGGTGGGGGTGCTGCAGGGGGGCGGGGAACTGCAGCAAACAAAGCACAAATACTTGGATTAAGTGAACCAATAGCCCAAAGCGAAAGGCTGGCTCCTCACCTTGAGCATCTGAGGCTGGTGTCTGCTTAGATGAAGAAAACAACTGTCATGCAGCAGAAGCAAAAGCAAAATCAGGAACAGCAACGGCGGCAGCAGCGGCAGAGGTAACAGTGACAGTAGCAACAGCATCCTGTTGTGTTAAAGCGACGGCTGAAAGAGGCTGAATCATTACAGAGCAGCAGGTGCCTGCTCTCTGAGCATCACTGCAAACAATATCATTACACAGAGGTTTGAAAGGAAGAGCAATGCCAGGAGGGTGGTAACTCCCTTCCCCCCCCACCCCCTCCTCTTTGTCCTTCTTGAGCACTCGCTCACTTTCCTCCTCTTTTTTTTCCCTCTCCTCCCTCACAGTCTGTTTCCCTCTTTCCTTTCTCTTCCCACCCCCGCCCCTCTGCAGGACTGCTTTGAGTGAAATCAGTATACCCAGCAACACAGGACTGCTAGTGACTTCCTATTTTATCCAATTAGAAGGAATAAAGGCCATCAAATCAAAGAGAGGCAGCAGGCAGCAGTTATGTGCTCTCTCTCTCTCTCTCTCTGTCTCTCTTCCTTCCACTGTTTGGTCAGAACGAGATGGTAATCGATTACAGCAATCTAACAAAGCTAGATGGGAGTGTAGATGGTAGGCTTAAGGGTTGGACCCGATGCTCGGCAAATCTGATATCCGATCTCTCTCAAGGGAAGTAGGCTTTTCTGCTGCAGTTTCTTCCTGCCTGATGCGTAGAGATAGCATTCCTTCCCAATCACTCTAATAAGTTTAACTCTCTAACAATAGGGTGATGCAGCTTAGGGAAATGAATATTTTAAAAAAATCATTTTAATCTTTGACAAATTTGCCTGTAAGTTATTATGGAGACGAGGATTGCATCAGCTTTTTAAATTCTGTTTTGGAACTAAATTTGACATTCTTAAAAGAAAATCAATCTCTCAAGAGCTAGTTTGTAACTGATACAGAAAATACAATGTTTAGGTCCTGCCTGAAATTGACAAAGATCAAGGAAATCCAGCATTAAGAAAGCTTCTGTTCTGTTCTTAACTTGGCTCATTGTTTTTCTATATTGAAAAGATTTATTATGTCCTATGGTGCTTATTCGTGCCTCCCTTAAATTAGCATAAATCAAGGAGCAGCTTCATTTAAGTCAACAGTGTTATAATGGTGTAATGGAGATCAGAATCAGGCCCTTTATGTGGCATAATATTAACATATACAATGAGAAAAGGGGCTGTGATTCTCAGCTCCCCTTCTCCACCCTGTGCCATCATTTCCACCAGCGACTTGGCAGCATTTTATATCCATTTTATACTGGTACGAATGATGGCACAAAGTGCAAGGAAACAAAGAATCAGTCCCTCTGAATTGTCCTGGTTTTGTTTCTTGTTTCGAATGTGACATAGTGACTAGTTTCCTTTTTATTTATTCATGGTAGTTAAAAATAACTAACTCCCACCAAGACCTCAGTGTACGGGTAACTAATCTTTGTATAAGCTAGGTTTATTGACACTAAGGTAGTTCCATGGGTGATCTGCTGTTTATCAAGTTTGAACACCACCAGCAGTTTCTTTGGTGCCACTGGGACACATTTATACTTGGTGAAAATCAGCTGGTGTCAAAGGAATTATACCAGGAATGACTTTGTCCCATTATATTAAATTAAACCAATAGGGGTCTGCGCTCAGCTATGTTTATCAAATACTTCCTCTTAAATGAAAACAAATTGAACATTAAGGCTCGGAAATCAAGCTCTCATAAGCTAGACAATGTCAAAATGTTACAGCAGTAGACAATGGGAGTCCAAGGTACTCAGCATCTTCCAGAAACACATCCATGCAGAGTATCTTTGACCAACTACAGCAGTGGCTCTCAACTTATTTACCATTGCAGGCTGCATATGCAGCTCTCTCTGTGTTATGTGGGTGGCATCCACACAATATATATACTACCTGTGTGCCCTGAGGATGACACATGGGCCGCAGCTCTGTGCTGATTGGGCTGCAAGTGACCCACGGGTTGAGAACCACTGAACCATACAATAGTACATGGCAGAACATCACATGAGAGTCTGGGGACAGATCCATGGTTACATTAAAAAAAACACCCCACAGCTGATAGTAACATTTAAAAAAAAAATCAACAATATAAGGCTGAAATTCCATTGTGGGATCTGGTCTTAAGGTTTACGTTGTGATCAGAAATCTTTGTCAGAGTGATTGCCTTTGATCACATAGAGTTGCTTAGCTTTTTACCTTTGCATTAGCTAGCTGATCAATGCTGCATCTTTCGGCAAGTATAGCAAAATACTTCCCAAATGGCAATGAACCACACACTTTACATTGCCACTTCTGTAAGATAGGGAGTATTATACTCATTCTACAGATGGGGGCCACAATGTTTGAGTGTCTTATACACGTCTTCTAATGCATCTCACCACTGGATTTTTTTTTTTTTTACTTAGCCTAACTTTTTTCCAAATCTTGCTCTCTTATTACCCATAACTATGACCCTTTCGCACACCTGGATCCCTCCAAATCCATGTAACCTGTTACCGTATTCCCCCACGTGGAGCTGCCTTCTAGGAAAACTAGATATGTTTAGTTCTCTGAATCTTTCCCTCTACCCTATTCATCATTTCCGTTCTCTTTTCTCAGTTTTCTCCTCTTTGTTGACATCTCTCTGGTGCGGAGATGAACAGATGTGAATGTGGTAGGGGCAGGCTCACAAGTGCCATGTTGTTAATTGATAAATAATGTCTAGTTCTATGGAGGGAGTAGAAAGGGACGATCACCTCCTTTGCTCATGCTGTGATGCCTCTGTAGCCCAAAAGCCCATTGTTTTTCCTTTACCACCACACCACAAACTGAAGACCACCAGGGCCCCACTGTATGTTAAGCTCTAATTCAGTGCTCTTGGCGTGGCCATTTATTTTCAGCCCTTCCACCAGGTTTTCAATCCATGTGACATGTCCACACTCATTCAAAATTGTTGCTCAGGCCATGCTTTGTGAGCCTCTCACACATATCCGTTAGAACAAGCTCTCTTACAAATGCTGGGTGAGTCCCCACTGCCCACCTCAGCCGCGACCCTCTGCTGAAGAGTGGCACACCATGGTGCAGACAGGCACTCCGCAGAACACACAGCTCTCTCCTGCTCACTAGGCAGCCTGCTCCTGCTGGGGGATTGTCTGTTCCGGGGCACTGGGAGCAGGGTTGTGCGAAGGAGGGGTGGGGCAGGAGGGAGGGAGCTGTGCTTAAAGCTCAGCCTGCATTGCATCACTGCAGCTGCTGAACATGACTGGCAAAAAACAGAGTAACTTAACGGTAGCTCCTCATTTGTTTCAGCTCCTCCTCCACATGCCAAGGTCCTTCCTGTCTGCACTGTCTCAGCACTTCGCTTGTCTAGACACAAACCCCTCCTGCTGCCTGCCTCAGCAGCATCACAACAGGCATGGCTCCTCTCCAAGCTGCAGTAACCCCCACCATTGGTTCAGCTTCTCACTGCTCTTTACTGCAGGTCCCTTTCACCAGAGCACCACCAGAACTGGATCACTGTCTGCCTCCTCAGCATTAGCAGCAGCACTCAGTTCCTATCCTCCTTCACATGATCCCCTTCCCACCTGCATTGGTCCTCTCATCACCCACTCAATCCCCTGAGCCCTCCCACACCCCCGAGGTTTAACAACCCCCACTGCCCTCCCTCTTCATGGGGTGGGTGGGGCCACACCCTTCTTGTGGACTGGCAGGGCTCCACTAACGTCTTCTGTGCCAACAAGCTTCTGCATAGGAACTGAAGCCCAGGGAGCAAAGTCTGCATCCTCTCCCACTCTGCGTTTTTGGCCTTGCTCCATGCATGGAACCTGGGCCAGGGGGACAATATGCCCAAGTGCTGTAATTCTAGCTTTGAGAAGCGATTAGTATGGGCCAGAAAAATTACTGGTCAAGGCACCCTCTCACAAATAATCTACAAAAGATGACATCAGTGGCTAGGACATGTGCTGAGAATGGAAAAAGAATGCTTACCAAATATGTCCCTTGAATGGAAGCCAGAAAACGCAAGAAGAAAGAGAGGAAGACCGCGAATAACATGGAAACAATCAGTTCTGAACTGCATCAAGCACCTCAACATGAACATAAGAACATAATAACATACTGTACTGGGTCAGACCAAAGGTCCATCCAGCCCAGCATCCTGTCTACCGACAGTGGCCAATGCCGGGTGAACCTAACATGCAACCTCCTGCCATCCATCCATCACCGCCCTCTGACAAACAGAGGCTAGGGACACTATTCCTTACCCATCGTGGCTAATGGGTAAGATGGGAAGATTTGGAGAAATGGGAAGATTTGGAGAGAAGGGCAGTTGATAGGCAAGGATGGCAAATGTGGGTAGCCCAATGTGCTAAGGTCTAAGGTAAGGCTTTGAAAAAGGAAGGTATTGGAACAGGAGGCACGCTAGTACTCCTTATCTCGCTTCACCTGGGGAGCGGGGGGAAATGTCTTGTCATTTGGTGTTTTCCCCTATAGGCTGTTTTTGGTAGCTACTGCAAGGGAATGGTCTCTGGGTTACAGTCTTTCTGTACATCCATAAGTCCGGGTACAGATTCGCCACTGAACACGTTCTCCCCATTGTTAGTGCCTTTTTCTCAAAAATAGCTTGAAAATTCCTTCCGGCAGCTGCAAGGTTTGGCTTTTCATTCCTGCATTAGCATACGAGGGAAGATATATATTGTTTTAACATGGTTCTGTTGCAGGCTAGAGGAGATAAGCAGCTGGGAGTCAAACCAGCAATGAGTAAATGGGAATGGAGACCTTGAAAGGAGATGGGAAGTGAGTCTGGGTGACTTGTCTATAGCTTGCAGGTGCAGAAGTTAAACAAACTAACTCACTGGTAACAAATCATAAGAGTAGGCTAGGCAAGGGTCTCCCTAGGTAACTCCCTGTGCACAGCTGTATTTCTGCATATGTACATGACTTGGGTCTCTTTGGCCAAGAGGAAAAGGTTGTACAGATTCCATGTCAATGAAGCTGCTGTGTTACTGTGACAGGACTCCTGCCATATAATAAATGGTGAAGTTGAACTTAGAAGTTTGCAAAATATTTTTGTATTGGGTGGTGCATTTTGCTGGTAAATTTAATATAAATCCCTTCACTGCTGTAAGTTCTCAAGAAGAAGAGAGAAAAAATAATTATTCTCAAGATTGAGATGGGGGAAGTGAGCAGAGGAGTTGGTAGAGGCTGTATCTGTCCTTCTGACTGAATAGGCAGGGCCAGCTTTAGGCCAATTCCACCAATTCCCTCGAACCGGGCCCCGCGCCTAAGAGGGCCCCGCGCTCAGTGGCAGAGCCGCTGGGGGGTGGGGCAAGTGGTCGAGAATCCCTTCCCTGGCTAGAGGCTCCTTTTTAATTTTTACTCACCCGACAGCGCTCTGGGTCTTTGCCGGTGGGTCCTTCACTCGCTCCGGGTCTCCAGCAGCACTTCAGTGGCAGGTCCTTCAGTGCCACCGAAGATCCGGAGCAAGCGAAGGACCTGCCACCGAACACTAGGAGTGCTGTCTGGTGAGTACAAGCCCCACATGTTTTTTATGTGGTTTTTTTTTTAGTTATCCCTGCCAGGGCCCTGTCAAAACTGTTTGAATCGGGCCCCACACTTCCTAAAGCCGGCCCTTTGAATAGGTGTCTAACATGGCTTTCATACATGTTAAGGCTAGAAGTCATCCTTCTAGTCGGATCTCCTGCATAGCACAGGCCACAGAATGTCATACTATAGAGAACCATTCTCCAGCAAGCCACAAATGTACATAAAACATTTCTCAAAATGAAGTATAAATAAATAGATCATCACCATGAAGAATATCCACTGTCAGCAAAGTAAAGCAACAAGTGACATTATTCTCAGGTGGTCACTCATCCATGTACTAACCAGGCCCAAACCTGCTTATGGTTTTATAAATTAGGCCTGATAAGCCTTATTACTCATAGCATGAGGGTAATCTGATTTGAAATATCCAGCTGCTACACTCTCACTTTAATTCATCATATTCCCTACCTGGATTCCCTAAGAGTACACTACGTTCTGGGAAGCATCAGGCCCCGAAGAGACAAAGCATGTGCTCATGGGCAGATGTACTGTATGTTAAAGTTGGACATGTTGAGTCATAGGTTCAGAATGGATGACGGTTAGTAGCAAAACACTGTTATTGGCAAAGTGACTTCATTCCATGCATTGCACTCTTGGAACTTTCAAACAGACACGAGCAACAATATGCTCCTGTGGTATTAATGCAGGGAACCACTCTATCAATTTGTATTTCATTCCATTTTTTCCATACACTGAGAAATTGAAAACCGTATAACTAGTGTGACCAAGTTCCTCCTCTACCTTGGTGGGTCCTGCACTTATTGGCGGATTTGCTCACCTCAGTGATCTTCCCCTCTGGTGGAACCCACAGCCTGGGTCAGCTCCTCCTGTGTCTGATCAGGAGTTGGCGAGTTTGGGGGGAACCGGGCCTGCCCTCTACTCCGGTTCCAGCCCACGGCCCTGTGGATCACAGCTGTCTATAGTGCCTCCTGTAACAGCTGCATGACAGCTACAAACTCCCTGGGCTACTTCCCCATGGCCTCCTCCAACACTTTCTTATCCTCACCACAGGACCTTCCTCCTGCTGTCTGATAATGCTTGATTGTCTGATAATTCCTCAATCCTCCAGCAGCACACCCCTCTCAGTCTCAGCTCCTTGTGCCTCTTGCTCCCAGCTCCTCTCACACGCTTCCTCTCCTCTGGCTCCTCCCACCTGACTGGAGTAAGCTCCTTTTTAAACCCAGGTGCCCTATTAGCCTGCCTTGATTGGCTGCAGGTGTTCTAATCAATGCAGCTATCTCCATTGCCTTCTAGAAAGATCTTAATTGGCCCCAGGTGCCTTGATTAACCTGGAGCAACTGCCATTTGGTTACCACAGTACTAGGGATTTGTTTAGCCTGGGGCTAACATACCTGTTCCTCAGTACTTTACTGTAGCCATCTGGCCTTGTCCCATCACACTAGGAGGATTAAAAAGCTGCACATTCATTAATAAGGGATTGATGATTAAGATTAAAAGGATCCCTCTTATTGATTATGGGCCACTTTCTTCCAATTAAATAAATGCAGCATTTAGAAGATGGAGGTCATCAAAAACCACCAAGAGTGCCAAATGCATATCAACACTGAAAGCAGTTACCCCTCTCCCCAAAATGTATCAACTTGTGTGTGTATCAATATGTATACATAAGGGGATATCCATGTGATAAATTGGGGAACCACATGGTAGATCCATTTGTCATGCACTTTTGATGGCTCACCTGTCCTCTGCCCACTAATCCATCTCCCCAGGGACTAATTCCAATCATCTGAATCGCTGAGAATTTCAAAGAGCTCCATTAAACACTCCCACACAAAAAATGCTTAAAGAGAAATCCTATTTCTCTGTAAGACCTTCACTGGAACTGCAAAAGCTAAAAGCGAGACCAATCTGAGCCCAGCTGTCACATACAGAAGACATCATTTTTCTGAATGCGGGTGTCACCAGGGCAGTCGCTTCTTCCCGGCTCCAAACCATGTGCTGCCACGCTTGGCTCTTCAAGGTTTATTTGCACAACAGAGGTTATCAGAGAAGCAGAACACAGTCTTAACTCAATCCTCAGTGACAGGTTTCAGGGCCACTCCTTCAAGGGGTCTCTGGCCCTCTAGCTCCTGCAAGCTTCCTAGCCTCGGCCAGCTCTGCTCCCCTCCTGGAGCAGCAGTTGCAGGGCTGCTCCCTTGAGCCCCCATCCCTTTGCTCCTGGGACCCACCGCAGGCACTAGCTCCACTCCAGTGTGACCTTCCCTCTGGGGCTCTGCCTCTCTCATCCCTCCCTCTCCAGCTGCCTATTAGCAGCCCTTTATAGGCCCAGGTGTGGCCCAGCCCTCCTTTAATTGGCTGGGTTGGGCTCCGGTCCAGGGAGCTGGGCTTCATCTATCTACAGAGAGTCACAATTCCTTCCCTGCTCCCACCTTGCTCTAAGAAGGGGCCATGGGAAGGAATTCATGACAGCCCTTTTGCAGGTGCAGATGACTTCTGGACAGTGCATGCTCAGAGGTGGAGTGAAGGTACTGTCTACTTCCTGACCACTAGAGAGAGAGAGAGACTGTGAGAGAGAGACGAAGCAGATGTCCCCTGAATCCTGCTTTCTCCCATGCACCCATAACTGACCCCTCCCCCTCCCTCTGCCATTGCCCCATGTTACTGGGAGGACAACTGTGCTGGAAATCTGTACTTTTTTTCTCACCTATGGTTTTTGGTATGTGCATCTCCTTTAAGGAAAAGGCAGGAAAGCTTTAGTGCTAAACACATATAAGCCCTAATATGAGATAGCACTTAAGCACGTGCTCAACTTCAGTGCGATCCCTTTGTGAAGACTAATACATTCCCTTGTGATGTGCATAATAAAAGATAGGAAGCAACGTTCCATGAGCCTTCTCGAACATATACCCGGAAGCGTGTCAGCTGGGGGCAATCACAACAACATATATTTATCAGAAACCTGCAGACTGGTCATTATCAATATCAGTGCACTTGAAAGGTTAACGTTCATCCCAGCATGCATATGACTTTACTGTGGAATCATCTGTACATACAGCGTATACCCATATATTATCCATTGGCAGAATGCA
The DNA here is from genome assembly GCF_003597395.2 of Chelonoidis abingdonii. NCBI lineage: Eukaryota > Metazoa > Chordata > Testudines > Testudinidae > Chelonoidis > Chelonoidis abingdonii. Next base: position 133,184,886 of record NC_133774.1, read on the forward strand.
GACTCTTTAAGGGCAATCACTGAGGTTTAGAGAAACGTGCTTTACTAAAAACTACAGGTTCTCTCAAGAAATGTTCATCATTTCAATGTTTGCTGCAGGTAAATGTAACAGAAAGATGCAATAAGATGGGCTGTAATTTCATGGGAACAAACGAGTCTTCTGACTCTTTTCATCCTCCAGTGAAATGTGAGACACTGCGTCTCTTTCATCCTAATCAGAAGCTCAGTTTGTGGCACTCTCTGTGACTCACGAATATGACATTAAACATGAATTTCAGGAGCTTTAATCAATGGCAATAAATTGCCCAGCTGATGCATACACAGGCTCAGACTGTGCTGAATACTGGATTTGTCCAATGGAAAAATTAATCAGGGGAATTATACGGTAAAGTAGCATTCAGGAAATGAGCAGTTTAATGTAAGAAATATAAAGCACCCAACTCATTGTTTCTGCCTAGGAGCATAAGCAGTGGGAGAGAGACGAGCACACCGCATGTGTTTTACTTGAGAACAATACTCTTCTCATCTCCCCAGTGCTGTAGCATCAGAGTGGTTCACAGTCTTTAACCTCACAACGCAGCTCTGTGACTTAGCAAAGTGCTGTGACCCCCATTCTACAGCTCAGGCACAGAAAGACACTAAGTGGCTCACCCAAGATCATACAGGAAGCCTGTGGCAGAGCAGGAATCTGAACCTAGGTCTCCAGAGTGCCAGGCTAGCGCTCTAACCACTGGGCATTCCTTCCCCACTACTAAACTTCAGAAAAAGATGTCATAAACAGCACCTCTAGTTCACTCAGCAGGCTCTGCACCAAACAGAGTTCTTAACAAAGAACCCAAGGATGAGGGCAAAAGTGTTTTTCTGCTCCTCCCCCACCATCTTTAGGGGCTGATTTACCACCACTCCCAGCTCAATTTAGAGATTCCTTGAAAACTGATGCAAATAGGGTAAAGGGACTCAACTCTGTATGGGGATTTATGATATACATACTACATAATTATTTCACGGGAAGCTTAAAAAAGAAAATCAAGGCTTTGCAACCAGTGCTAGATGGAAGCATTTTTATAACTTCAGAACATAAGAACGGCCATACTGAGTTGACCAAAGGTTCATCTAGCTCAGTGTCCTGTCTCCCAACAGTGGCCAATGCCATGTGCCCCAGAGGGAATGAACAGAACAGGTAATCATCCAGTGATCCATCCCCTGTTGCCTATTCCCAGGTTCTGGCAAACAGAGGCTAGGGACACTATCCCTGCCCATCCTGGCTAATAGCCACTGATGGACCTATCCTCCATAAATTTATCTAGTTCTTTTTTGAACCCTGTTATAGTCTTGGCCTTCACCAACATCCTCCTGGCAAGAGTTCCACAGGTTGACTGTGCATTGTGTGAAAAATACTTCTTTTGTTTGTTTTAAACAGCGTCTGCCTATTTAATTTTATTTGGTGCCCCTAGTTCTTGTGTTATGAGAGGAGTAAACAATACTTTCCTTATTTACTTTCCCACACCTGTCATGATTTTAATAGACCTCTATCAATAATCCGCCCTTAGTCATCTCTTTTCCCAAGCTGAAAAGTCCCAGTCTTATTAATCTCTCCTCATATGGAAGCCGTTCCATACCCCTAATCATTTTTGTTATCCTTTTCCAATCCTTTTCAAAGTTCAATATATCTTTTTGAGCAGGGAGCGACCACACATCTGCATGCAGTATTCAAGATGTGGTGCATAGCATGGATTTATATAGTAGCAATATGATATTTTCCATCCCTTTCTTAATGATTCCACATTCTGATGCTTTTTTCTCCCAGAGAATTATCCAAAAATGACTTCCCCCATCAGCACGACCTATTCTGTCCTTCCAATATATTTTTGTACCCTGGTATTCACTGTGTCCCACTGATTATCCTCATCCACCAACGTTTGTTGATGCCTGTTAATATCATATCTCCTTTAATATGAGCACTCCTAGTTCGCCCCATTTATTTTTAGACTTCTAGCATTAGTATATAAACACTTTAAAATCTTGTCACTTTTAGCTGTATTCTTACATGATGTAATTGAGTGAGACTTGTTTTCATTTGACTGTTTTCATCAGATCCTACCTGTGTTTTATCTTCCATTCTCTCCTCCTACTCACTAGGAGTAGTCTTTACTACCTCGGCCGTATAGGCAGGTAGCAATCCATTCTCAGGATCGATATATTGTGTCTCATCTAGACGTGATATATCAAATCCCCCGAACGTGCTCCTGTCGACTCCGGAACTCCACCAATGCAAACAGCGGTCAGCGAAGTCGACAGGGGGAGCCGCGACATTGATCCCACACCGTGAGGGACCGGTAGGGTAAACTCGATCTAAGATACTTCGACTTCAGGCTACGTTATTCACAACCAGCAGAAGTTGCGTATCTTAGATTGATCCCTCCCCTAGTGTATGACAGCCCTAGGACATAGAGAAATCTCCATTAAGTAGACCTCCCCTAAGGAATGTCTCTCTTGTCCGAACATTGTGCTCCTCAGAACCTGTTCGGCTTTCCCCCAGCCCTTTAAGTTTTTTTTAAAAAAAAAACTGCTCCATGAACCTTTTTTAATTTTAAGTGCCACAACCTGGTTCCATTTGGTTTAGGTGGAGCCCATCCTTCCTGTATACGGCTCCCCTTTTCCCAAAAGTTTCCCCAGCTCCTAGTAAATCTTAAACCCCTCCTCCCCACATCCATCATCTCATCCACGCAGTGAGTCCCCAGAACTTTCTGCCTGTCTAACTGCCCCCTCACGTCTGGAACTGGAAGCATTCAGACGCAATGCTACTATGGAGGTCCTGGACTTCACTCTCTTATCTAGCAGTCTAAATTTGGCGCTCTTCCAGAACCTTCTCTCCCAATCTTTCCCTATGTCACTGTACATACATACTACCGCAAATCGCATTGGATTTCCCCACCACTACACATAAGCCCTATCTAGATGTCTTGTAGAGATTGGCAAACCTTGGACCAGGCAGGCAACGTCACCATGCCAGTTCTCCGGTCATTCGCAAACCCAGCTATCTATGTTTCTAAACTTAACCCCACCTCCCGCAGTTATAAACATAAATATGTTTGCAGGCTTATATTTGTGGAAGTAAAGCTTTTGCAATAAAATCATACATTCACGATCTGCTAAGCTTTGAAAGTTCACTTGCAAAGAATATCCATTACTTCGAGTACAGAAAGCTAGTTCAATATACAGCTTTCTTACAAACCAACTTCAAAATTTGAATTTAATCCACAACAGGAGGAGGGAAGAAAACTTGATTCACTTTAGCCTCTAATGATAGCAAAAGAGAGCAATGGGGCTTAAACTGCAGCAAGGAGAGTTAGGTTGGACCCATTAGAATAATTTTCCTAACTGTCACGGGTAGTTAAACACCTGGAATAAATTGCGAGCGAGGTTGCGAGGTTGTGGAATCTCCATCTCTGGAGATATTTAAGAGTAGGTTAGATAAATGTCTATCAGGGATGGTCTAGACAGTGTTTGGTCCTGCCATGAGGGCAGGGGACTGGACTCGATGACCTCTTGAGGTCCCTTCCAGTCCTAGAGTCTGTGAAAAAAACATCCTGAATCATCATATCCATTCAGTTATATTGTCTAGCACAGTTCTAGACATGTCTACCCAAATGCATCTTCATGGTGTTTAAGTAGCTGAATCCAAATTTTCTCTGCTTAAAATAATTTCAACAGCATAGCACCTGTATACTGCAAATTTTCCAATAAAAATAGACATCAGCATGTCTCATAATCTCAGCATCATCAAGGAGATTTAATATTTAATACTTGTCTCTTACTTTTCCCACAAAGCCAAGAAATGAATGAATCACTCTTTTGGCATTGGAGGGAAAACTTTGAGGATTTCCAGCAAGTAATTAAAATTCAGTCAAGTAAGAATGACAAAGGGAATTTTATGCTTAGTCACCACTCTGTATTTTAACCAATTTTGGCTTGTTGCATAGAATCATAGAATATCAGGATTGGAAGGGACCTCAGGAGATCATCTAGTCCAACCCCCTGCTCAAAGCAGGACCAATCCCCAACTAAATCACCATAGTTACGTTTCTAATCTGAAACCTTCAGCAGAATAGCTAAACGGTGTTTTCTGCTGCATCTCCCCGCTGCTACATCGTTGGTACTGTATGCATTGCACATATCATTCCACAGTCTGGTACAGGGACTAGCATTTCACGGTTTACAGCATCAGTAGGTAAAAGGCAGTTATTCTTCCCCCATAGCATGACATTCACATTACTACAGGGTTGGCTGATACTGAGCTAGAGAGAGGAACAGGGACAGTTAGCAGCACCTGGATAACGTGCCCACTGCATTTACATTTCTATTCATTTCTATCCCACTTACCATGTTGGTTAGTGGGTGAACAGGAAAGCAATGCTACTAAGCTTTTTCAGTACATAAAACAGTCACTGAAGTTGCTTTTCAAGCATCTAAGATGACCTGCATTTAACTAAGATAATTAAGAAACAATCAGATACACAGTTTGGAGCTGTGCAGCTGGATGAGTGTTCCTTGCCAGAATTTCAATAACTAGCTCTGCTAAAAGAGCGCAGGGGATTTTGTGCGTATGTGTGTGCCAGAAGAGAATAAAATTCATTCCTTAACCTTCCACACTTAACAAGCATTAACAAATATCACAATGTATCCATTAGGGTTAGACACTGGCTAATTAAAACCCCCATGCATCTGGGGTCTAATCAGTAATAATAATTACTTGCAGCTGTTTCCACCACCTTCCATCCCCCTATCTCCTCCCCTCTCCTCCTCCTCCAATAAAAACTCTGTGGATTCTTGTAGTTACAGGAAGTTGAATGCATTATTTATGTGGCTGCAGAGGCTAGAAAGTCCACTGTTGTGGTAAGTTACAGCTATTGGCAATAGAAAGCTTGCTTGTGCATTAGGTGCTGTGGACAGATTTCAACCTTGTCAAATGAAATAGCGAAGTAATAACAATTATTAAAACAATAACAAAAAGCAGTGCTAGGAATAGAAGGCAGGTCTGAATTCACAGCTGAGACAGCGTACAGTAGACCATCAACAGTAAGAATGATCCAGTAACAATTAACCTGTTACAATAAGATTGTACATTTCCTTTGATCTATTAATATGATTATGTTCAAATGTATTTACTCAAGCTAGGGATCTCCAGAGGATGTGTGGGGAAAACAACTACAGAAGGCACTACTTCTGTTAGTGGCCAAGATGAAAAGTAAATGATAGCCTCCAGTGAGGCATTGCACTCTTGCCCCTCTCCCATTAAAACAATGCATTTTTTAGTCAGAAAAAACATTGCATTTGTCCATGATTTCAAGGAATATCAAACTGGTAGTCAGGCAAGCCGGAAATGCTCATTTCCTGGCATACTAAGCAATCATCTACCATTGCAAACATGTATCTGTCAAGTTGTCATCTGCGCACACATTCTGAAATAATGCCTTTAAGATTTCATTTCCAACCTGATCGTGGGCAACAGATCATGCCACATACAAATATGGATGCAGAGCCTGAGTCCCTGAAATGAAGGCTAAGTAACAAAGGAGGGGAGGGGATCATGTGACTTGAACAGGTAATATAATCAAATGAAATCAATCCTCTCCTGATAGGCTGCATCTGTTCTTCCCAAAGTGAACTCCGCCTTCTTTTTTCAAGCTGCTGATCTCTGCAGGGAACTTGTGACTTCTTGACACAAGTGCTTAGCTGTGAAATCTATAAACAGCAGCAGATGAATGTGTGATGCTGGCCTAATGCTGAAGGCTCCCCAATACCCTGCACATGGACCTTGAAGAGCCTTACTGATTTCAGGGGGACACCACATGTGCACAAAATGGGTCCTTGCTGAGAGAGCATACAATAGATCCATTAGGTTCATGGTAGGACCCAGGGGTCCAGTGATTAGGGTGCTAGCCTGGGTCCTGGGGGATCTTAGTACAATTTCCTGCTCTGCCACAGACTTGATCCTGGGCAAGTCACTTGGGTCCAGATCCTCAAAAGGTATTTAGGTATTCAGCCTCACTCCCATTTGCCATCTAAATACCTTTGAGGAGCTGGGCCTTAGTCTCTGTGTGCCTCAGTTCCCCATCTGTACAATGTGGATAACAGACTTTCCTACCCCACCTGAGGTGATGGGAATACAAATACACTAATGAGTGTGAGGCGCTCAGTGCCTGGGATAGATGGCGCTTGCAGGAGCTTCCTATTATAGTATACTCAGTGTCATAATGCAATCTTTGGGCTTAGGAATTCTCTGTGGGCAAACGTAGGAAGAGGTGGACAGGAGACTGGGCTGAACACTTCTGGAGCCTTCTCTGGTAGTGCCATCTGCTGAAATATGTCACAAACATTGCAGTAACTTGCAGAAAGCTTCCATGGAACTTACACAAACACTCTAGGTCTCGCGAAGTGAACCGTACGACATTATGAGATGATGGTGTTGCACCAGGTTAAACTCCCAATTTCTTCCTGCTCCCTGCTAATTACAGTCCCTTAGCAACAGTGCCTTAGTTACCCCAGCAGTGGCTGGTGGAATTTCTGAGGGTTAAGTAATTGTCTCCTGTTCCTATGGCTCTCTGTACTGGGGCGCATGGCAGGAAGAACTGCAGCCCTCCATCTGAAGGTGACTCCATCTCTCCCAAGTGGCCATGAATTAAATGTAACCTTTTCTGCCATCCTCTGACATTGAACCTCTGTGTGTCCTAGAGAGGCCCTTCAGCACCACTGTGGGGAACAGCGCTGGGATGGCATAGAGACCCTTTTTTGGTCTAATCCTATTCGGAGAAGAAAGGCTTTCATTTGCTAATGTAACAAATACGGTACCTAGAAGAAGACCCCTGCATTTAAAATAAAAACAAAGCAAAATCTCGAATAACATGACATTTATTGTGTGTGTGAAATGTATGTTAACTCGATCAAAGGCTGTTTAATATTTAAAGAAAAGTTAAAGAGGAAAAAGCATTATTAAATGGCAGCAAATTTTGAAGCTACAATTCTGCACTCCTCATTATATAAGTGAAAACAATCTGAAGAAGCTGTTACGTTATTAAAGGTGTATACCATCCAAGCAAAAGAGGCAAATGCATTATTTCACAGGGATTTTTGTATTGCAAAATATTCATATAGGATCACATTTGTGGTTGACAAAGTTGCTGTTAATTTAATGCTGTGATAATGTTATACTGGTTTCTATGCTGTCAATTGCAGGAATTAACTATTTTAAATGCTGATCAGAAATTCAGTTAGAAGTTTTAGAATTATATTAACCTGATTTATTGAGCAACAAACAACATGCTTTCTATAAAGCCATGAGCCAAACCTTTAGCTCCGTAATAGGGAATGTGGGTTGAGAGCAGCTGTTTCATGCATCACACAAAGTGCAAGGTCTTTAAGACCATCAGATAATTTAAGAAAAAATGATCCTTACCTGTGTAATAAAGAGCATTTAAATTACTTCTGAAAACATCTGTCTGTTGCTGCATGACATACCTGTCTCCCCATAAGCCTGCTCCCACTGACATCAATGGTTAAACTACCACTTATGCCATTGATGGATCCCATGCACCTATTCTGGCACAAGCTTAGCCAAATCCTGGTCCCACTGAAACCAGAGCCCAAACGCACCTTGATTAGAATAAGACCACAATTTGGTTTCTCTGTCATACTTATCTGGCCCTTCACATTCTTTAACATATCCTTGCAACACCTCTGTGAAGTAGGGCAGTGCTATTTATCCCCTTTGTCCAGATGGGGAACTGGGGCCAAGAGAGGCAAAGCCCCAGACCCTCAAAGGTATTTAGGTGCTTAACTCTCATTGCTCAAGTTCACACAAAGTGTTTGGCAGAGCAGAGACCTGGACCTGGGTCTCCCAAACTGCAGGCCTAATCACTGACAATCCAGTCCTCTGTCTTAGCTAAATACCAATTAAACGCATTCTTGTACTAACGTGGTTTATCCACCTCTGCATTCGCTTAGTCAGATTTTACGTTATTGAAGGATTTAGGAATTTTTAAGCAAAGGAGCATTTATGGAAATTCTAAGGTGGGGCTGTAGACAAGAGTGGTATGGTCACCGGGAGCAGACGTGAAGGTCACAGAAGGTATGCAAATTCATTATGGGACCTTATTAAACGCTTTGTTCATGCACCTATCAAGTGCAAGTAGCTGCAAGCTCTCTTCACAGCCTCCCACGCAACAACAACAAAAAAAGGGGGGGATATTTGGGTCTGTGGTGAGGGAAGAGAGAATATCAATTTCAAAGTTACAGTCATCTCAGAGACAAATCACTGCTGTCAGTGATTCATATGTGAGTTATAAAACCGAAGCAATTAACTTAGATCTTCAGACCTGATTGGTACAGCCCAAACGACAGTCAGAGACAAAAAATTACATTTGTATAGCTGATTCCCCTCCCTCCCCACAAACAGTCCACCTTAAACCTGTAAATTTCCTCACAGTAAAAGTATGCCTCATGTGTGAAATAGACACATTTATGGAAAGCCCCTCTGGAAACTGGAGCAAGGCTCACAATCCCCTAGTTTGGCAGGAAATGCATCCTTCCTCATTCACTCTTCCCTGTAATGAAGAGTCGAGTTCACTGTCTTACTCTGATGACGAGTAAATTGCTGTCTAATCTCTATCTGCACCAAGACAATCCCCTTCCCCAAGGTAGACTAAGCATGCAAATTCTGAAGACACACTTGATATCTTCCAAATGATTATGGATGAGTCAGAGCTTTAGAGGCACTGGCCCTCTGCACAGAGGTAAATTTCTCCTGCTATGTGCCTGTACATATTTATTGTATGTACAAAGACACACAGAATTCATAAATATATCATACAGATTACCATGTAACCAGTCTACGGTCACCTAGGAACTTTACAATTACTGTGATGCACACCAGTCACTCAGCACTTCAGAAAGTCTGTGGGATTAGAATTCCCATCCTCTATTGTCTACATTCTCACATCACACCCTAGTAGCCAAATGCCTCTTGCTTGGAAAGCAAAACCCTGCCACTTGAGCTAAGGAAGGATCTCTGTTGGCTGCTGGCAGTACAGGAAAATTGTGCCCCTGTATACTGCTAGAATTCTTCATGGATCATTGTGGCCAGGGAGAAACAATCAGTTTCCTAGCAAGATGGAGGTAGAAAAAAAACTTTTTGGGGGGGGAGGGGTGTCATTGAAAATACCTGTTCATTTAGAGCCACTGAGGCCACAATCTTAATAGGATTGAGAAATGGATTAAATATTGGTATGGAAAATGAAAAGGACTACAAGCAGCATCAGATAGCATACAAACTATCTACAGAAGAAATATAGACATTCATGCTTCACGGCATAAGCCAAGCATGAACCAAGGGGGGATTAGGAAGACATTTCCAGATGAATAGGTTTTACAAAATTGTCTAGTGGGTTTTTTTTTTCACCCTCTAAATCATCTAGGCAGAGACAGGATCCTGGAATCAATAGATCACTGCTCTCATGTGGCATGGCAATTCCTTCGCTCCTGTATCAGTCATGGACGATATGGTTTCACGACATTTGGAAATGACACATGATTTCAGGCACAATATATGATCATATGCCATGGCTATGGTTCCTTCTAGTCAGGGTAAATGATGGGTTCGGAGAGCTAGGAGCCAAAGGAAAGACAAAAACTTCAGTTGGTCACTTTCTGCTTAGCACAGACCACCTCCCCAGCCCCTTTGTTTATATTAGGCATGACACTGTACTGAGACCCTCAACTCCTACTGATGTCAATGCGAATTGAGGTATTCCTGACATAATATAGGTCTGGGCTCATTATGAGCTACTTCACACAGTGAATAATTAGACTGTGGAACTCATTGCCACAGGCTGCTGTAGAGATCAAGAATTTAACAACATTCTAAGAGAAACTGGACATTTAAATGGCTAAACAAACAGAATAGTCATAGTTATAATTAGAAGAAAAGTTGTAGAAGGATATAAAACCTTGTGCTTCAGAGACTACACCAATCTCTAAATATTAGGGGTTAGCCGGAGAATCCTCTGGTGGCCAGATTATTCCACACCTTCCTACTGCATGGGGTTCTTGCACCTGCCTTTGCGGAATTAGGTGCTGGTCTCTGTCAGACGTCGACATAGATGAACAAAGCATCTGATCCAGTCTGACAATTCCTATGTTTTATCTTTCTTTGACTAATCTTCTTTATTTTTGCTGATGTCAGAATTCACATACACCATTTGTACAGCTGGTCAATTTCACTTTCTTCTCTGGCCAGATCAACAAAGGGCTAAATAGCAAGACTGGTTTGTGGGAGGTTGGTGTATATGTGACCAGTGACTGGCTGGTATAAAGCTAAATAGATGGAAGTTTCATTTTTAATCCACTAATATTTCAACCTCACTGGGGGAATCATTTCCTTCTGTTTCCATGTCCCCCCCTATCCCATCACCATGTTTGTAATTGTTCGTGGATGGAAATACTCCTGCTTTCTTTTATTACTGTCACTGCTATCCTAATTGTGTTTCATATGTTTACAATGTTATAGTCATGTGCATGATGATTTACGCCTCTCTCACATCGTTCCTAGAACGCCTGACCACCACAGCAGATGGACACTGAATGTGAGCCTGAGAGCAATTACGTCTGTCCAAAAAGAACAGTCAATCTTCTTTTCTGCTCTTTGGTATATTACGCAGCTTTTCTCATTAGATAAACCGCTGAGTTTTCAGAGTAGCAGCCGTGTTAGTCCGTGTGTGTGCCACACACTGAGTTTTCTTACTTGTGTTCCTGGGCACACTCAGTTGTAGCAAAGCTACAATTTCATCTTGGAAAGTTTATGAAAGGTCATGAAGCTTGTTAGGATGAAAAAGGCAAAAGTCATGAAATTATGGTACAAACTCTACCCCCAGGCATTACTTAGCAACAAAACCACATCTAATCTGCTTACAAAATCTTACAGCTCTTTCCAAAAACACAGGTCCTTGGAGTGAGATTTACCAAGGCACCTAAAGATGAATGTAGGAACCTAGTGGGATTTACAAATGTGCTCTAGGAACAAGGCCACCTAAACCCCTTTGACTTTCACTGGGCATTAGGCACCTAAATTGCTCAGGCACTTCGTAAATTCCACTACGAGCTCACTTGCCTCTCTAAGTGCCTAAATACCTTTGTAAATCTGGCTCTTAGTGCTTTGTAAAAACTGCATGTGCCATTTTGTGCAACCAAATTGTTGCCTTCCATAGTTTGTAATGCAAAAGAAAATGAAAAAAAAAAGCAAGTGAATGCTAGTTTTTTATGATGGAGAAACCAAATGTTTGTTTGAATTATTTAACTCCTCAACAGTGTCAGTGAAGAGTTGCTGTTTTTCTAAAACAAGTTTTAAAAAGAATTTGTTTTTTATTTGAATAAAACTGTGCTAGTGTCTAGCTAAGGTGTTTCGATGAGAGTTGGTTTTGCTCAATGTGCTGTTCTGCAATGTAGGTAGCATTCATTTTCTACTTTTTTCCTTTTTGTCTTTTATCACAGCTGGCTGCGGGTTTTGGTGAATGACAGTTGAATGTTAACAAGACATTTAAGAACAATAAAATTAGCCAAGATAAAATATCATACCAAGTAACAGATTTGTAAAGAATGAAAAGGAAAGCAGGCTGCTTGGCAATAGTTAATAATCACTCCAACATGCAAATCCCTTCCTTGAATGGCGGAATGCTGTTTGGGCCCATATGTTGAAAACTCACTGGCATATGTAAATTGAAGTCTTTGCCTCCAAGCCTGCTCACTATCACTGCGCTTTTGTTGGGGGGAGTAATAGGACATGAATGCATAGGTATTACCCAGTGACTATGTCAATGCATGCACAATTCATATCCAATTACCCACAATTTTATGGCATATTTTACATGCACAACTCAAGATATTATAAAAAGAAGAAATTAGCTCTAAGGGTACAGCTACACAGCAAAAAATGCTACAACAGCAAGTCTCAGAGCCCGGATCAACTGACTTGGGCTTGCAGGAATCACACTATGAGGCTAAAAATAGCAATGTAGATACTCTGACTCCGGCTGAAACCCAGGAGGGGGAAGGGTCTCAGAACCTGGGCTCCAGCCCTAGTGGGAAAGTCTATACTGCTCTATTTAGGCCTGTAGTGTAAACCTGAGTCAGTCAACTCAGGCTCTGAGACTTGTGGCCATGGATTTCTTTTCTTTTTTTTCTTTTTGCAGTGTAGCCGAGTGGTAAGCGTCGTGCTCTGGTCCACTCTGTCATCACAGTGCTCTTGCTCAGCTCCTGTCTTCTATGGTGAAATTCACTTATGCTGTTGAGGGCCAGTGCAAGGTCTTGTCTACACAGTGACTTAATGCACAGCAAGCCATGGTGTGAATCTTCAGTGCACTAGCCTGCCATGTGCTAACTGGGTGTGTAGACCCTGCTACCATGCACTAACAGTTCCATAGTGTACTGGGATGTACTCCCGTTTCAAGTAACCACTTACGCCCTGAGGAGGTGCTGCAGAGAGGGATTGTGGGGAAAGGCCTGTTAACGTTCTACATGTCACAGAAAGGCATAATGGAGGTGGGCCAAAAGAAGGGGCCACAGGCTGTCCGGCACTTCAGTCCACTAGTCCCAGTGTGAGGTTTAATGTCACCACTGCACTTCACCTACATAGAGCCCAAATATTCTGGTCGTACACAGGTGCAGCGGATTTCACCCTCTAGCCTCCCATGAAGCCTGGGGTTGACACACAGCAATCAGGGGTGTCTGTTATATTTGTTCAACTACTTACTTGTCTAAGACCGCAAAAACACGTGGAATCCATATTTGCAACATTCTCCTTCTGAAGCTTCTTAACCCCCCAAACAACAGATGGAAAATAATAATAAATAGTTACAATACAACTCTTGAGTAAGTCTAGACACCAGAGAGGGGTTTGGATTCAGATCCCATTGGGCAGGAGAACCTGAACAGTAACTCTGTGCCACAAAATGTAGTTGTGCATTTGAACGAAGAGGACTGTAGCCCGAGGGCATATTATATATTTAACTGTGTAATTAGTTTTTAAAGATTCTTCTGACCTTTAGCAGACCATGCAATACTAAAACGAGTGCTATTTCAGCACTTGGCAATTAATACTCACCATTACACGTACTTAATAAGTAGCACAAAATGATTTATCCAAGTGCTTTGCATGTTCTATAACACATTTTAAGGTAAAGGAAGATATCAGAAGGAATGGAGGGAGAGAGCTGTTACTGAACATTTTAAAAAAGGGCTCACGGGTTAGATTCTGATCTCATCTACACATGTGCAATTCCAGTATCGTTCCAATGAGTTCAGTGGAGTTACTCCAGATTTACAAGGGTTTAAATAATAAAAACATGTTAAAGGAATACAAAATAATGAATGGTAGAGAAAAGGTAAAAGCAGGCACTCCTATTTGCTTTCTTATAATGGAAGAAGGGATGACATTCAATTATACTAAAATACAAAGCATTTAAATCTGATTTTTTTTTTAACTCAACTCAGAACTAGCTTATGGAACTTCTTTCCACTAAATATCCTTGTGGGTAAGTGCTCAGTAGAATTCAATGACATATTAGACATGGATAATGATAACATCCCCTGCTATGTTACTTAGCATTAAAGACATTTAGAAGGAACAACCTAGGGTTGGCCATTGTCAGAGATAGGACATGGACTATAGGAACCATGGGGCTGAGCCAGTATGAGAATTTCTGTGTTCTCCAAGTCTGTGTGGAGACAAGACATATCAATCAGTGTAACTGTGCTGTTAAAAAACATGCATTCTGGTTTATTGTAGGAAGTGAAATCTCTTTCCCAGCATGCTGCTTTATCTTTTTCTATTAAAAAATCAACCATTATAGTAATTCACACCAACAAACGTGCTCACATGTTTAGATGCCAAAGACAGAATCTCCAAAATACCTTATCAAAAATTTGAACATATTATTAAAAATTTCCGTTCACGTAACTCTGAATACTAACAGAGTAAATGTCACTAATAAAAGTCAATGTGTTCTCTATTCCATCCTCTGCACTTCAGAACCTCTCATGACTTTATTATCTGAGCTTCATTTCTGACATTAATACCACTCCATACAGGAATGCATTATGAGAACATGACCTCAGACACAGGATGCTTGTAGATACTTCAAAGCTCCAGTTCCATGTCCAGCCAAACACTTCCACATTCAACCTCTACTCTGAGTTTTAAGACTTTATGGTAAAAAAGCTTTTCCATGCTGAATCTTGGAAGACAAGTTCTCAGGTCTGGAAAAACTCTTCATAACGCCAGCTGACTTGGGATCAGGAATATAAACCATAGTCCAGATTCTCTGCCCCCTCTTTTTAGTTTGGAAAAGAGAAGACTGAGAGAGGACATGATAGCAGTTTTCAGGTATCTAAAAGGGTGTCATAAGGAGGAAGGAGAAAACTTGTTCATCTTAGCCTCTAAGGATAGAACAAGAAGCAATGGGCTTAAACTGCAGCAAGGGAGGTTTAGCTGGACATTAGGAAAAAGTTCCTAACTGTCAGGGTGGTTGAACACTGGAATAAAATGCCTAGGGAGGTTGTGGAAATGTCTCTGGAGATATTTAAGAGCAGGTTAGATAAATGTCTATCAGGGATGGTCTAGACAGTATTTGGTCCTGCCATGAGGGCAGGGGACTGGACTCAATGACCTCTCGAGGTCCCTTCCAGTCCTAGAATCTACGAATCTGGTGAGAGCGGCCAAGGTTAGAATCCCTTGGTATAAAGCCAACCACCCCCCAGCCCAATGTAGGTGGCATATTAGGGGAAGGATGGGCCATGACAGGGGACAGTTCTCATCTGGTCACGTAGGGACCACACCTGCTGTCAGAAATTAGAGAAACCCCTATGCTGCTCTAACTCACACGAGGGCCAGGGCAGTCTGAAAATCAGGGAGCCATAAACAGCTCCCCTCCCCTGGAGATGGAAGGTCTAGGTTTAGGTGCAGGAGAGAATCCAGCCCTATACTACAATGGTGATGTGAAAGGGCAACTTTGATAATTAATCTTTTAGATTTACTTAATTACTAATAAGGTCTGTACCAGCTCCTTAGATTTGCTTAGCTGTAGATCCCTAATAAAGGGGAAATGTCTAACCTGAAAAGCATTGAGTCAAAAGGAAAAAAAATCATAGGAAGGAACATGCAAGACATTATATATTTATTGAAGAAAAACATTGACACCCCTTCAGATGCACACATCCATGATTCAGAAAGCACAATTGCTCCAGGGCAGTAGCTTACTTCCTGACAATCTGACTGGGTTGTATGTGCCAACTTGCCATGCATTTCTAACATACTGCAGATAACTAGTCACCTACCTGTATGTATTCAGAGGGATATACATTATGACAAACAATAGTATTTTTAAGTGATTGTGCTTTAATTGTGCTTTAATTTAATAAAGTACAGTTGTTTCACTCTACTTTGTGTAAAGGGCAGAGTTTCACGAACAACCATAACACAAATTATAAAAATACATTAACTGCAAACAATCTCCAATAACATTTTTAAAATGAAAGTCACCAGAGATGTAACTTTTCTCATCTGCATCTAATTAGAAGAGGTTACCAAAAGGCAGATGATTTCACAATTTACAAGGGAAAAGATGCAAAGTGTGTGAAGAGTAATATCTATTGGAGGAGAGTTTAGCACAGCATTGTAAGAACAGGAGTGAAAGGGAACAATATTCCTATTAATTTCCATGATTAGAGCTGCTATATATATGACCCAGTGGAGATCCAGGTCATGTCTCAATTGCAGTGATTGGTATCCCTATGCTTGTTGGTGACAGGGTACACATATTGTATAGGTTCATTTCCAAAACAGTGGACCTTGAGCCAATTAAAAATATTTGTCCATCTAGTTCTCTATATACGTCGCTCTGAAAACATAACCCAGAGCGCGTAACTAAAAAATTTTTAAGCAAAAGGTAATATATCAATGAATTGCTTTTAAAACAAACATTTGTTTAGAATGATGAACTTTACAAATTATTCCAAATCTAGCAGTGTATCTAGCTATCTTTATCTATTAATCAGTATCTTTTAATTTATCTTTCAAAGAACAAATCCAAATTGATGCTGGTTAGAAGAGGAAACACTTGAAGAGCTAGCTAGGACATTTTCATCGAAGGCAACGTGGTACAAATTCTCTAAATCCCTAAAAACAATGAGGAGTCTGGTGGCATCTTAAATACTAACAGATTTATTTGAATCTACAAATAAGATAAATCTGCTAGTCCAGGGATAGGCAACCTATGGCACATGTGCCGAAGGCGGCACGCGAGCTGATTTTCAGTAGCACTCACACTGCCTGGGTCCTGGCCACCGGTCCAGGAGGCTCTGCATTTTAATTTCATTTTAATTGAAGTGTCTTAAAACATTTTAAAAACCTTATTTACTTTACATACAACAATAGTTTGGTTATATATTTTAGGCTTATAGAAAGAGACCTTCTAAAAATATTAAAATGTATTACTGGCACGCCAAACCTTAAATTAGAGAGAATAAATGAAGACTCGGCACACCACTTCTGAAAAATTGCTGACCCCTGTGTTAGTCTTTAAGGTGTCACCGGACACCTCAT
Organism: Chelonoidis abingdonii; assembly: GCF_003597395.2. Classification (NCBI taxonomy): domain Eukaryota; kingdom Metazoa; phylum Chordata; order Testudines; family Testudinidae; genus Chelonoidis; species Chelonoidis abingdonii. Next base: position 133,201,536 of record NC_133774.1, read on the forward strand.
TCTTTTTGTTACGACTAACATGGCTACCCTCTGATACCTCTGTATCCCATTGACACATTACAAAGCTTAGGTGATGAGGTAGTAGGTTAACGACCAAAAATAACCTTCCTCACCTACTGCTCACTAATGAATTTTGCCCCTTCCTCTCAGGTGATGACCTGGCCAGTGATCCATGCATTTGTCACTTCCAGACTGGATGACTCTAATTCACTCTATCTGAAGCTAAGCAAAGGCTCCAGCTTGTGCCGAATGCAGGTACCTGCTCCACAGAGGTTAGGCTGCTATCAGCATATCAGTTTTGTGCTCCAGTCCCTCCATCCCCAAACTTCTTCCAACTGCATATTGGATGCTAAACCCAGAAAGTCATAACAGATCATCTTCCGAGCCACACTTGTGTAATTAAGCCTCCCAGTCCCAACCTGAACTTTAGCGTTCCACGCCTGGTCCTGTCCCAACCTGGACTTTCTGGTCAAAAGTCTGGGGGCTTACCGAACTCCCCCAAGCTCACTACCAAGCTTGGGTATTTGGCTCACCAGGTCAGGTAGGTATTTCTTTAGGGGCCGACCTCCCCTTTCCTCTCTCTGGTGCCAACCCTCCCTTGGTGGACACCCAGATCTCAATCCCTTGATGCTAAAGCCAGGAAGGAAATCCCCTTCCCCCCCCTTCCAGGCTTGGCCTCTTGGCGTCAACAAACGACACCCATCACATCTATTCGTACAACCCAAAGCCTCCTCATACCGACTTGCTTTGGGGTTCCTTTTACTCACAGACTTTTGGTATAATATGTGAACATAAGAGAGTTGGAGGAAGACCTTGTTAAACTCACGCCGAGAAAACAAAAAAGACTCTGTTACAAAATTCCCGCCCCTGACTTTAAACAATCCAGTTCTCTGATTGGTCCTCTAGTCAGGTGTTTGGTTACCCTTTCCAGGTAAAAGAAACTTAACCCTTACCTTACCTATCTAGTTATGACAACACTAGAGATTGCTTCTTCATGGACTGCCAATACAGTCGCATTCCTCTGGGACAGTGAAGATCAGAAAGCCCAGGATGCACCATGTGACCGACAGAGATCCAAGCTTCTGAATCAAAGTGAACCCAGCTGTGGAACAAACTTTCAGGGAGAGTGGAGTAACTCAGAGCCAGACCACCTTCAGGAAACATTGCAAGACCTTCCTCTTTTATAAGGATTTCCTACTAGAATCAGAATGATATTTACAAATAGAGCCTCCTCTGAACAGAAAAGAAAGAAAGAAGACTTCATGAAGTCCCCTGGGAACCTTGCTTTTCCAATCATAGGTGCTAGGGGTTCATAAGAGTGATGAACACCAGTACAAAACCCAGAGGGTGAGAGGGAAGGAGACAGAGACAGATATATAGTAGCTAGAATTCCATTGTGTCAGTATCCTAAATTTTAGGGCAATTTATAATTACTTAATTAAAAGACAAATATTGTTCTTCATGCGCAGCATTTCCACACTAAGTTTTGAGCTCTAAGTGGATCCGTTTTCAGTCTTTAATTGAGCGTTTTGGCTCTGTTATGCTTTTTTAGAGTGCAGTGACATTCTTGATTTCAGCATAATGACATATCTTGATGCATCAGAATGTCTGAATTGCTTGTATCTTGTCAAGGTCATATCTTCCGCTGTAATTCAGCGGGTCTCTGGTTGGCTAATACCATTGGCTCCAATGGAACTTTATTCCATCTATATTATTGTTATGCCTTGAAAATAAAATTAAAAAAGAGGATGAATCAGAGAAGGCTGCCCCAATACTACTAGGTATATTAAGAACTGCTGTCCAAAAGATGATAGCCAGAGGGAAGCCTGTGACCGTAACTATTTGTTATTGTCATAGTGACAGCTTTAGATTTTTTCCTCATGTGGAATCAGTAATGTAGCAATAGAAACATATCCCTCTGTGACAAGGTGTCTATAATTACATGATCAGCACAGACACTGCTGGCCCAATTTTGGTCTCACCCACACGGGTATACATCAAACATAACTCTAGTGAAGTGAAAGGAGTGACATCGGTGCAAACCATCCCCACGGTACAGGAGCACCTCACCCTTGGGAGCTAGGGAGGTGTGATTATTCCCATTTTCCACCCACTGGGATTTTCAAATGTGCTCAGTCTCGGCCTAACTCTGCTCCCACTGAAGTCCATGGGCGTTTTTACCCTTGGAGAGAGGGGGGCCAATGGTGAGCTTTATGATGATCCCATCCTGAGAGGTTAAGAGCCTCAAAAGCCCCCTGAAGCCAGTATGAGTTTTCCATCCACTTCCATGGGTTTTGGTAGGGTGACCATATTTCCCAAAAGGAAAATGGGACACGGCCCGAGCCACTCTCCTGAGCCCTGCCTCTCCCCGCTCCCATGCAGGGTTGGCATCGCCGCTTGCGTTCCATACATTCCTCCGCCCCCCACTTTTTTGACAAAAGTGAGCATTTGTCCCGTTTGCTCTTGCCAACTCAGTTACACATGCCAGCATTAGTCACAACACACTGCACAACTAATGAAGTGAACAAGACAGAGTCGTTCAGCCCAATTCATGACCCTACTTCACCTCGTTACTGTATATAAAATGGGGAAGACTACAGAATTTCCCAATTAATCCAGCAGTTAAAGAAGGTTAGTAGAGGCCTGTAATCAGTTAATCAGCCAGTTTCCACACAAAACAAGGTAACAGAACAATGATATCACAAAGGCGTCCGGCCAATTATCTTGTGAGGTATTTATTCAGTTTGGAGTCTGGCATCTAAACAGAGCTTCCAAGCTTCTAGAGTTTCACCTACTGAATCCTCAAAGATCTCACATTGTCATAAGTGGGTCCTATCACGAGTCACTTATATCCATATTTCTTGAGGTACTATGGGCCTCATTTATGAAGGAAGTCAGACTGGATGACCACAGTAGTGGTTCCTTCTGGCATGGATATTTATTTATTTCACAGGGCCCTAGCATTAGAGTTCTGTCAAGGGAACAGGCCATGAGACATCCTATGCTGCATTTCAGCACTATGAATCAGCAGTGACCTTCCAAAAGCATTCTGTTTAGAATAAGTGGTCATAGCCTTCACCCTAAGGGGGAAATAAATGGGTAGGGGGGGAACTGTTCTAAGGCCCTGAATATCATCTAATCGTATTCAACTGCTAAGTCAAGTGCCAGTCTCATGGATTTATTCCTCCCACAGAAAAAATATGCAGATGGATAAAGCTAATGTTCTTTAATACCCTTTCTACGCTGCCAGCTGTATTTAGGCATTATAAACTCTTCCACTTATTCCTCTGCAACTGCAGTGTCAGCTTCTTCCAACTTTAATAGCGCTCAGACCAATCACTGCTTTTTACCTCTTTGACCTCCACTGGAAAGAGCAGCACAGGAGAGAATTGACTTTGTATTAATTGTCTGTGCTCCAAAGGATGATGTGTAGAAACTTTCTCATGGAACTGGCTAATTCAGCTCAAACCTTCAGCGCCAACCTAACTCCCTCTGTTGGAATGAAAGAAGAACCAAAGATTATAGCTAAAGAAAATGCGGTGAGATTAAGTAGTCGGAGGCAGATACTTATTACCACTCAAGGGCTAAGAACCAGAGGGCGACTGAAGATTGTGCATCTCCTAGAAGTCTGAGAAATGTTAACTATTTGATTGAAACGGTTTCCTTTGTGATCCCTTCTGCAACCAGCTTTTGTCCTTAAATAGGAAATGTAATTAGATTCATATTATTTATCTCAACCTGCCCAGTGTCACTTGCAAAATCCCTACAGCAGAGATGACAATAAACTCTTGGGGGCTGATTCTGTAATGCATGATGCAGCGGAGTATTTCCCTGACTCAATGCCCCTGTGTTGATATTAGGGGCACTGAGTTACTGGAGAGATGCTGTTTTTCAGATGTGTAACTGTGTCCTGAATACTTGTGGTCAGAGATCCTGCAGTACTTTTGACAAGAGCTGGGGTTGTTAGTCCTACTGTGCTAGCAAAATTGCAATATGAGTAACTGCCTTCTGCCTATCTAAATTCCCTCAGCTGTTTCAATTGGATACAGTATTCTACACTTCCTGCTCTGCACTAAATGACTGCGCAGTGTTGCTAGGCACTGCTAAAACAGTTGTGTCGTTTCACCCAGAGGTGTCTGCATTTCAGTGGTAAGTGATAGCAATATATTTTGTTGGTATGGTAAAGCAGTGTGAGCTCCTTTGGGATAAAAGATGGTAAATAAATGATAGATTATTATTATTCTATTTGTCCTCCAATTCTTTATTCTGAGCACATATTCAATGCTGCCGGAGCCACGGCACCATCTTGTTTGTATTTCTAATGTAGAGAGAGTATTAAAAGTGAACATCTGTTAAACTCAGAATACAGTGGAGTGAAATAAAACTAAGGAAACTCAGACTTAAGACAGAAACTCCATCTCAAAATCTTAACACTCCCCAATAAGCCTATATGTTACAGGGTCCTCAGATAGCAGGCCATCTTATATATCCTATGTGCTGCAATAATTAGACATAAGAGAGAAAGAGTTCAGAACTGAGTTTCACTCAGCTTTGCATTTTATTGTTTGTGTAGGTTTCAGTCAGACCTTTACAATCAAACACCTATCAACAAGGGTCTAGTTATTCCTTAGATCTGCCTTGAGTGCAGGGGACTGGACTAGATGACCTACTGAGGTTCCTTCCAGTCCTATATTTTTATGATTCTATGATCAGTGGAGGGTAACTGTTGGGACCCCTTGGTGTAGTGCGATTTCCTTCGCTTTTCTTGCTAGCAGCATCAAAAAAAACAACAGAACAGGTAAAGTCTCTGAAAACTAGACAGCAGGGGAACCCTATTGGCCTTAATGGTTCATTTCAAACCAAAAAGGATCTGTTCTTTGAATTACAGAAACACTAACAGTGAGCAAGCCTTGATCCATTTGGAGCTTTACCAGAAGCCAGAAGGCTTAGCCAAAAACTATGCAAGCCTCCAAAGCTCTCAAAGTAAGCGTCAACACTGGAAAGTCACTGTAAAATTGGTATTGTTGGATTCCAGGTTTATTGTTTCCACCCTCCCCCTCCCTGAGATACCAGTTCTAGCTTGTTCCCTTCACCAACAAAAATATTTTTTCTTATTGTACGTGCTGCATACTCAGTGTGTTCATATTTCTGTTGGGTTCTTTCCTTACTTGCGTTAGGGCGGCAGTGTGGTTTGGTGGTTCAAGATCTGATCGGGGAGTCAGGAAACCTGGGTTTTATTCCTAGTTCTGCCACCTTAGGTAAGTCACTCCCCTCTCCATGCCTTGTTTTCCCCTCCCACATATGTCTATTTAGATTTTCATCTATTTGGGGCAGCGACCGTCTCTCGCTATGTGTTTATCCATCACTTAGTGCAATGGGGCCCCAATTTTGGTTTGAGGCCTCAAGGTTCTATTGTAATCAATTATAATGCCCTTCTTGCATCTTTTCACCAGTAATAAAGTTCTGCAGACCAAACTACATCCTCACTTATACCCGGGCGACTGTTCTGAACGCTAGAAGGCTGGCACAGGGGTTATGGAGAGCATGAGCTGGCTTCCTGATTTTTTATTACTGGTGACGATATCGGGAGAGAACTCAGTTTGACTCTAGCTTGCAGGAGTAGCAGAGAGAAAACAACTCTATTTGTAAATGGTGCAAACTGGAACTGAAAGTCACTTAGAGGCAGGGTACATGGAACCCCATAATGTAATGTTTAAAGGGTAGATCCCTGTTGTAAGGATGCCCCCAGACTGGGAGAGCTCTCCAAAAACCTCTGGGATTTATCTCAGAAAAGTCTTCTCCTTCCCCTCCCAAAACTCAGTTCCCACCTGTGATAACAGGGATCTGTCCAGCTCTTTGCAGGAGGCTTCATCTTCAGCTCCTAGATCTCACAAGGAAGGCTGTATGATTAACTGTATCCAAAGGGCAATGCATTCTGTGCTGTAGATCCTAGGGCCACCTGAGGTTGCTGCTAATTTAGAAGGCAGTGGGACTAAGAAGAATGGTTATAGTTGAGGAGAGGATTGAGCATCTATCTGGAGAGAAATAATTAGCAAGTGTGCAGGGGAGGTTCTTATCACACACTTTTTACTAATCTTTATGGAGGGGTTGGGAACAATTTGGGAGATGGAGGAAGGTTTGAGTCCATTCTTATTTGGCCTGAAGCAGTTCACCCATAGCTAGCAAAAAGTATGTGATTTCATTTAGAACGTTTTATTATGCAGGCTACTGACTAGTGAGACAGTTATCCTGGATAGTGTAAGTTCATGTTAACACACAATCTCCTTATACAATCAATATAGTTTTTGCTGTTTAGTGTGTATAATTTTAAATGGAAGCACAATTTTGAGCCTGAGATAGTGTGACTTCCAGAATGCCTTTGTGTGATCCTTGCTGTGTCTGCCTGAATCTGCTCCACTTAATATGCAGGTTGGAAAATACATTATTGCACTGTGAAAAACTGTAATGTTGTGAAGATATCTAGCTATATCTAGGATGGATTGAACAAATTATTATCTACGGATAGAACAGATGAGCACTGCTAGCTGACATGTCACATCTCTACATTGAGTATTAGAGCTAGCTGAGGGGTTTTTTTCCCACTTGCTGGGTAAAATCTGTTTATGTAATGTCTATCTTGGAGTTGTGAAAGGACAGCTAAGCCTCCATCTTGGATACCCTCCTCCTCAGATGATTTAGTGCCTATTCAGTCTTTTTCAAATGAAGGCAGGAAAAGGTTAGGTCAGGTAGAGTCATGTGACAACCACAATCTGCCTAGCAACCACAGGTTATTTAGTAAGTGGCACATCTGTCACTCAGGGCTGTCCATCTGAGTGGCAGCCAGAGTCCCACACAGTTCAGCTAGCTGCCAGGAGCCCCAGAGGGACCAGGACTCATGGGAGTTTGGATTCTTGGTCTCTATTGACATACTTGCACTCAATTGCTACACACCGTTAGTGAGCACATACTTGCACTGGACTACAAGGTCAAGCAGAGACTGCATGGGCAAGCACTTAAGACCTACCTGAGGGAAAAGATCTGCCCAAGAGGGAGAAGACCTGCCCAGAGGACCTGTCCAGAGGGAGAAGAATACCCAGTTCCTGAGTTCCTGTTTGGTGTCCAGCACCCCTGATTTTCACCGCTATCCCTGTCAGTATCCTGAGTCTTTCTCATTGCGTCCTTGTCTTCAGGATATGGTATTGTAATACCCACTGCGGTTTTCCTCTGTTTTACATCCATAGGTTAAGGGGGTTTAAGGGCTCGAGCTTCACGCTCTGGTAACTGTTAACAACCGAGTGTGTCTTCTTTATGTTCTGTATTGTCTGAAGGGGTCCTTGTCTAGTTTACTGACTAGTGGCATAATAAATATTTGTGTGTTACATCTTATTCTGCCTCTGTTTTAATAATTCACCTGATGGTAGATGCAGGAGGGGGTGGGATCTGCAGACAGCCCATCTTCTGATTTGTGTAGACCATAGTTAAACTGCTTTGGGCTAACACAATTGTGCATGCTCTTGGAATCATTGTGGATGGTTCTCTGAAAACATCCATTCAGTGTGCAGCAGCAGTCAAAAAAGTCAACAGAATATTAGGACTCATTAGAAAAAGGATAGATAATAAGACAGTAAATAACATAATGCCACTATGTAAATCAAGGGTACACCCACATCTTGAATACTACATGCACTTCTGGTTGCTACATCTCAAAAAAGATATATTAGAATTGGAAAAGGTACACAGAACAGCAACAGAAATGATTAGGGGTAGGGAACGGCTTCCATATGAGGAGAGATTAAAAAAGACTGGGGACTGTTCATCTTGGAAAGAGATGACTAAAGGGGGATATGATAGAGGGCTATAAAATCTTGACTGGTGTGGAGACAGTGAATAAGGAAGTGTTATTTACCCCTTCACAAAACACAAGACCCAGGGGTCACCAAATGAAATTAATAGGCAGCAGGTTTAAAACAAACAAAAGGAATATTTCTTCACACAATGCACAGTAAACCTGTGGACCTCCTTGCCTGAGGATGCTGTGAAGGCCAAAACTATAACTGGGTTCACGAAAGAATTAGATAAGTTGATGGAGGATAGGTCTGTCAATGGCTATTAGCCAAGATAGTCAGGGATGCAACCACATGCTCTGGATGTCCTTAGCCTCTAACTGTCAGAAGCTGGGAGTGGACAACAGGGAATGGATCACTTGATAATTGTCCTGTTCTCTGAAGCGCCTGGCATTGGCCACTGTCGGAAGACAGGATACTGGGTTAGATGGACCATTGGTCTGACCCAGTATGGTCATTCTTGTCATTTAGGTTTAGGAGAAAATAAAGTGAAATTCATCCAGACAGCAGAGGATCAACACCAGGTGCTGCCCTCCACTTCAGATCTGAACAGAAACTATACAGCAGAACCATGGGAGGAGCAGCAGTGCAGGAGTTCCTGCACACCCTGGAAGAGTTCTCTGACCTGGTTAGTCATAGGCTTGCATAGCAGGCTGTGATGCATGTGGATGAATGGACACAATTGGCAGAGAAGGACCACAACTGCTATTTCAATCCACAAAATGGCACTCAAAGAAGAAGGAGCCACTGGTGCTGGAACAATATAAACCAAACAGTAAACCCTGTATATGTTGGAAACCGCTTCAAGCCAGGGGGTGTGGTTCTACCCTTAGCATCAGCACTTCTGGAGAGAGCTGTATTGCTACCATAGCCTTTCCCCAGGTTGGAGGTGGTGGATTTCACCTTTCTAACCCCCCCACTCCCGCATCCACCTAGAGCCCAAATACTCTGCCTTCTCACACATTGCATGGGTTTGGTCCTTAATAAATGATAAGGCCAGAGTTTATTCCAAAAAGGGTTGGGGTTTTCCTCTCTCTTTTTTTATTTTTCCAGAATAAAGACGGTCAAACACACGGTTACATGGGTTTTATGAACCAGGACTTCCCAGACAGGACTGTTGAGGATCTGTTTTAGGAAAAATAAATGTGGGGCTTTTGTAGAATCGAGGCCATATGGAAATAATTACACTGCAGCAGTACAGGCATCTCTGTGAGTGAGGAATCCTCATTATTCAGCAGTAACCCTTCAGACAAATATTCTGCCCAGAGGTTTTGATCTTTCCTTTGACTCTCTTACAGGTTTTGACTCTTTTCAAATCCAATGTTTCCCACTGCTCTTGCTTATTAGTTTGAACTAGTTTTACCCCAAGAACATCAAGGATGATGCTTGTTCTGTGTGGATGAATGAAAAAGAGAAAACTCCTCTTCAGTTTCTTCTCCTTCTCCCAACCAACAGGCGCCCTGGCTTCCTGACAGCCACCATACCCTCACACGGTCTCTCCACAACACTTCAAGGCCCCTCACATTTCCATAAACCTTTGGACAACTCCCTGCCATCCCCATGAAGCATAACCACCTACGCCCTTCCAAGGTCTGATTTTCCTCTCTCCTCAGCCGCAAGCCCATCTGCCTCTTCTGTCCTGCAAACAGTTCCCCAACACTGATCCCGGCTGAGATCCCAATGTGACTGGCTTCCCCCTTGTTGATCCCAGCCCATGGGTTACCAGCAGGTCAAAAGTGCTCAGAAGTTCTTCCTCGTGCTTATACAGCGTACACAAAGACAGTGCCCAGCAGAACACTCTATGGAACATCCGATACACAGAGATCACCCACCCACTTCTCCCCATGCAGAGATTTTGCCGCAGTGCAAAGTTCTGATTATGACTGATACTTCACTAATTGTCTGGTGCATCAACACTGCACATGGTTACTTTAGAATCTCATCATGTTATAATTTTACAAGCAAGAATACATCTTTAGGGACGCTTTGTAAAATAAGAGCAAGGCCATGCAACACAATATTTGACTGTCATGGTGATGAGGCAGAACATTTTTACAGCAATTCTCTTAACACTGCAAAGCCAACTGAATTTTGCTTTCTGGTCTTCAGCACACAGTTAACTAAAAGCACATGATACCAAGGCACTTGCCTTGCAGGTAAAGTTTCAGAATTACTTGTCTCTCACTAGCATCATACAGAAAAGAGTTATAGGTTGTGAGGGATTTGTTTCAGGTCACTGCAGCCCTAAAAACAGAAGAAAAATTACTTCCATCCCCTAGCTGCTCAGATGACCTCGGCAGCCCTTGCTAATGATAGCGCAAAGGGCTCCAATTACTAGCGATTTGCTCACTTAGCTCATCCAATCCTCCAGGGGAAATTCTATCACACAGAACTACACTTATGAGAAAAATAAAAGCTATAATTTAGTTTTCAGTATTGAATAATAAAAAATAAACTTAATGGATACTATCTTCCAAGTATAATTTACTTTGCATTTGGAAAACAAACCACCTGACAGTGCTATCGTTGGTAAGTTAGCATCATCCATAGATCCTTGGATGATGAAAGAGGATATGAATAGGCTTTGACCTGAATTTTCTCCCTCCTCTCCTGGATTTCCAGACCATTCTGTTGTCAGTCAGATCACAAGCCTGGTGGTTTCAGTAAGATTGTGAAGTGTCATTGTCTGTTCATGTTTTTTTCTACTGATCCAGATGAGCTATTGGATAATTACAAGCACTAATACCTACATTTTACAAGGACTAGTGATTTAGAGGAGGAAATCTCATTTTTTGGGTGCCATACTTGACACACTTTAAAAGAATATGATCTTAGAAAGTGGTGAGCACCTGCCCGCTGAAAACCAGGCACCCTTAAGATGTTTCCAGTTGGGCCCCCGCAAAAATGAGGCACCTAAAATCACTGGTCACTTAAGAAAATTTAGGCCAGGACAATGTTCTGAGATTCCTTCTTGTGTTTGGCTGATGGTGACACTGCTGGTATGTTTTCTGAAACAACATCGAATTTTCTCAGTGTGGTGGAAAGAAAGAGTTTATTTTACCTCCTGTGGCTGTTACAAGATTCAAAACAACTACTGTGAAATGGCCATGACCCAGTCAAATCAGGAAAAAACCCTAAACAACTTCATACCATATATGGGGGCCTAATCTTCAAACATCTCGCCTTGCCATGCCCCATGCATCAGTGTCTACCAATGTACAAAGCGAATATAGAACACGACCATTCTGCTTTGGGAGTATTTTGTCTACCCGAGGGGCAAGGCTGCGGGGGGTCTACTTGTGCAATCTCAACAGTTTTCCTGTTTAATTCTACGGACTTGAATGGAGTGACTCCTCATTTACATCAGTGTGAGAGCAGAATTAGGTCATGGAAGTCTTAAGAGGCTATTTTAAATACCCAGTCCTGAGGGTGCCTTTCAGGTGAGTTGTCTTTTTGCCCTGCTGTTATGCCTCAAAAATATAAGTTCCCATTTATTACTCTGACCTTGCAGGCTGAACGATTTTTGCCAGCCCCTAATTTCTTATTTTCCCTTGACACACAGTTAAAAGCACCAATCAATCCAATAGCTAGAAAAAAATCTGCAGGCATTAATCTTATTTCTCATTTTAAGCACAGAGAATATTCTGAGTTCCATGTCCAAGCATTTGGCTTTGAAAATGCCATATTATGCTCCTACAGTAGCTATTAAACATGAATTAAGGGCATCTCTATATAGTTTGCTAGACCGTGCGGAATACATTTTATAGAAACACTTGAACTGTCATGAGGGATCATCAGACCACTGCTCCATTTACCCCAGCAGTGGCCAGGTCCTAGTTCAGAGGAAGATGAGCCCCTCCCCGCCAATCGTCCAATCAGTTACACAGTGATGTACTCTGGAGCTGAATGCCTTCCCGACTCTCAAAAGCTAGCTGTTTGGGCCAGAGTGTCCAGTCAGTGTAGGGGCTTCTAAACTGTGGCCCTCCAGGGTGACTGTGTTAAGACGAAGACGTGCACATTGTGATGAATTTAAAAGTGGCTCCCTGAGCTGCAACCTATGACATTCAAACTGAAGGGTCTGAATCAGCCCCATCGTGACATGGAGGATGTTGTAGTGCTGCCTCCACAACTGCTTCATACTGCTTCTCCTGCAGCCCCAAGAGCTCTGCTGGGAGTCAAGTGACCAGACAGCAAGTGTGAAAAATCGGGACAGGGGGTGGGGGGTAATAGGACCCTATACAAGAAAAAGACCCAAAAATCGGAAATGTCCCTGTAAAATCTGGTCACCCTAGCTAGGAGCAGTCACAGCAGTTACTGGCCCTTCACTGATGCATCTGCTCAGCACCTTCCCCCGCTGCCTGCCTCTGCACTGCAGAGGCGGGAGAAGAGTAGCTCTTGTTCCTCCATTGTCCACTTCCCTGCTGGGCTGCCAGAGCCCCACAAAGAGTAGAGTAGGAGCTCAGTGGGCTCTGCCTGAACCTAAGGGAGCACTCAGCAAAAATGTCTCCCCTCCCCCACACAGCCACCCAGGGCAGCCCAGGACAAGGGAAAGAGAGAAGAAACGGCAAAGCTTTAACATGGGCCAGCTGGCAACAGATTGGAAGGACCCTCAGGGGCCATGTTCCAGATGCGGATAGCTGGAGCATAGCACATTCCAGTACCATGTGCTGAGAGAGGGCGGGAGGAGCCAGAGTGCTTGCCGGGGACTCCCTCACAATGGGGAATTTCACAGTAAGGGACTTTGGTGGTTTCCTCTCCCTCTGCACTGCCTGAGTATGGCCCCTCGACCTTTCTGAAATAATATGTTTGGCCCTGAGGCTGTAAAGGTTGGACCATCTCTGACTGAGGCTCTGAAGCTCAAAGACTGATACAATAGCATTCATGAACACTGACACTTAAAAAATATATTGATAGTCCCAATATGCAGGTGGGTCGCTCCCTGTCACTTACTGCATCTGTGGGATAACGTCATTATCCACTCATGGAGCTAGAGAGGAAAATGTGTGTCTGGAGGGCTAGTTCATAAAGACTTGAACTGCTTGTATGTACTTACAGGAGGAGGCATTAGTTGGTTCTGTTGATGCCTGTATCCCAAACACGGGCTCTGCAACACACAGAAGGTAACAACAAGGTCATAAGGAGATACAAAAAAACTATCACATTGTATTGAAAGATCCTGAATGTGTCTTCCCCAGAAAAAAATAAAGAAAACCACCGATGGAAAGAAAAAAGAGTAACAGCTCCAGAAAGTGAGGAACTTCAAAGTCACTACAGCAAGTCTGGGGCACATCATGAATAAACAATTAATGCAAAAATGATCCACTGTCCTTGGAGTGAAACATAAGAAAAAATCGGCAATGACAGGAACAATGTTTTCAGCTGCTTGTGACAGAATCAGAGGCCAGCCAGAAAGCAGAGGGCATGAAAGTGGCCATTCTCTTCTGCGTATTGAGCAAGGAAGTGCTGAGAGCAAGTAACTCTCTAGAACAACGCCAAATGGATCTTCAAGGCTACATTAAATAATAGCTGTGCTTAGGGACTGCTGTAACTAAAAAGAGAGCAGCGTCTATGAAAACCACCAGTTTTGGACATATCCACAGCCGGAACGGACCACAGACACGAAACTGTGAAAGGAGGATATGTTCAAGAACAAAATTGTACTTAGTGGCAGCATAATGTGGTAAAAAAGAAAGAATGAAGAGACGTAGACTTAAGCTGGCAGAAGTGAATCACAATTTGTAGGGCATGTGAAGCAACCAGTTCTGGGAGACATATAAAACCAGGCCCAGGCCAATCAAACCAGGCCCAGACCTATTGAGACAAAGGGTACAAGGCCCAAATGCATGCAACAAAACCAGGGCATGTATTTGGGAGTTGCAAAAGTTCTACCCATAGAGGGTCAGGGGCGGCTCCAGGCCCCAGCACGCCAAACACATGCTTGGGGTGGCAAGCCGCGGGGGGCGCTCTGCCAGTGCTGCAAGGGCGGCAGGCAGGCTGCCTTCGGCGGCTTGCCTGCAGAGGGTCTGCTGGTCCCGTGGCTTCAGTGGACCCTCCGCACACAAACCGCCTGCCTGCCATGCTTGGGGTGGCAAAATGCCTAGAGTTGCCCCCGTAGAGGGTCTGGGCAATATATAGTATAACATATGAGTACAGTAGTCATATGCAAAGGTGTGCAGGACAGCATATCCGCTAAAAAGCAATAATACAGAACCCATGCAGAAAGAAGACTTTACTTGTGGTAGTAGTAGAATACGAACACAGAGCCACGGAGTGCCCAGCATTGAACAATAACCCCAAGAATGTATCAGTGAGGTTTCTGATAGACCATCGGGCAGAGGCTAAACACACTGCCATATTCCTAGTAGAGATCTTAATTTAGAAACCAGGGTCACAGCAGGTACACCAGCTGAATGGGAAATTTATAGCCCATTGGGGTTCAAGTATAAGGCCCAAAAGGAATAATCATGTAGAGGGAAATCACACTTTGCAAGTTCCGTCAGCTCCAAAGATACCAAAGCAGCACTCCTAGGCAACTGGATGGTGGCAGTCTAAACAGGAGCACTGCACACTAGTCCTTTTCCAATAATCAAAGAAGATCTAATATGCTCATCTGTATTGCAGGGTGTTGAATAATTCTGCAGGGTGCATAAAATCCCAGTCATTCTGAAACAGCTAGAGGATTCTGTAATGATTTAGCATAGATCCAGGATTAACAGTTTTGTGAGAATGGAAAAGAAAAATGGAACATTATGGGTATATTTGTATGTACAAGAGCTGAACAGAGTCATCCCGACTCTGTACCAACGTAAGATGATCTTCTGTGCTAAGTGGCCAACACTCTATTCAGACAGAAAGACAGACACGGGAAGAGACGGAAAGAGTACCCTGATAAGTAGTCATCAGACTTATGCACTTTAATACTCCCATGGGTAGAAAGTAGTTTTGCTATTTATTATTTGGTATTAAATCTGCAAGTGCAGCAATGTCCTTTTGTGCCCCTCAGAGTCCACATCCTAGCCTCTGCCACGGTGACAGCAAAGAGGAGAATATTCCTGTACAGAAGCAGGCAGTGGGAAGAACACAAGTAGCAAAACCGCAGGTTCTGTGAAGAAAGAAGTGCTGTGTGCAGGTTTTGTTCTTACATCACAAGGGGTGAGGAAATGAGAGTAAAGCACAGGCCAGGGCCTGCATGACACTTCTCTGAACTGCTTACAGGACACTTGCTATTAAACATTTGTTCTAATATGTATCAAGTGAAGCAATAGTGACAGCCACACTGAGAATATGAGAGAATCCTGGATCATCTGATGGCCATTTGTTAGACACCAGTGCCAAGATTTCCCAAGCCTACCACACACGCAGATGCATCAAAGGACAGGCTGCAGACATGCTTAATGCAAATTCTTGTGGTCTTTTCTCCTTGATCTAGCCTACCAGTGTTGTCATCTCAGACTAAAAGCAGCCTTTGCCAGATACAGCATTCCAAACGAGCTAGTGAGAGACCACTGTCCCTTTGCCAGCCCGGATCTGTGCAATTTTGTGAATCCGTGGAATGTATGTCTTATCCACCCCAGTCTACAACTTCCTCAGTCAGACATGGTAGGAGAGACATGGCCATTTATAAAGTATCACTACAGTGTTATATTTACCATCTACCATACAGGGACCATTTATAAAGTAACACTAATATTTCTTTTGTAAAAAAAGAAAGACAGTGCACTCCGAATCCCCCTGGAGCCTAGAAACACGCCCCTCATATGCATAGAACCCTTAGCCGCAGAGCTGCTCAAGGGCAGAATGCGGAGAGGAACACTCACACCGATCTGAAGGTGAGCTAGACATAGAAGAGTTCATACCAAGCTGAAACAGCCTCAAAGGTGGTAAAAGCACAGACCAAGAATACCACCTGCATTCATGAAACCTGCACAAGGGCAGTACTGGACTGCAGATCCTGTCAGGTTAAGCCACCCATAGGAGAAAGAGAAAGGAGGTGCTGGTGTCCTGATCACACAGGTCGTATGGAGTCACTAAGGGACAAGAAAGTGTCACTATGAGCTAGCCAGGAACCTATGTGGGCCACATAGCATTTTAGGATCCACTCTTACATGAATGTGAGATAATCAGCATGTTGCTTGCTAGGAAACATGGACATATTTGACACTGCCATCCTACAAAATGCACTTGCACAGGCAGAGAGTCAGATACAGTTTCTTGCCAGTGGGAAAGATTCTGTTATGGCCCAAGTGTAAAGATGGGTTCCAGCAGGTAAAGTGTTACGAGTAACCTATAACCCAAGAAGAGGTCAGGTGAGCTGCAGCACACTGACGGTTGCAGTGAACAAGGTAGGACAACTTATACAGATCAGAGACACTGGAAGTTATGCTTATCCCCTTCTTTAATTGTTTGCTAAAGAGCACCTCCATGTTACAGGATTAAAAAGCAGGAATGTACTAAATAGTTCACTCCTATTTTAAAGTCACCAATGCAGTGCCAGTATTCAAGTCACTCTCGCTCTCATATGCTGGAGCTCTGGCTCCAGGCAAATCGTTATATGCAGAATGAGCTAGAGAGAGCAGACCTAGGTCTGAAGAACTAATTGGAGAGAGAAGAGACTGTTTAATTTGACTTACGTGAGGAAGTTTTTGCTCCTTCTGTTGATACGGATGTCTTGCTGGAGTGTTCTGTAAAACATAAAAGGTAACAGGAGGTTACAATATGGTTTCAGAAGACCCTGAACTCATCATTCTTAGCAGTAAAAGCCAGTTTAGCTGTTAAGAAAGGACTGGCTTAAGGAAAAAATAGAAGCTCTAAAAAGCAAGCTCAGACTTCAGCCTCAGAGGGCAAGGATGCTTACTGCAGTTGACTGTCTATTTGCAAAATAGTTTCCTGGGGAAAAACACAGGATGATCTATAGCTAGAATGACCTGTTGTTCAAGTCTCTCATTCTCATCTGGGAATAATGGATCCATGGCAACTGAGGAAAAGCACACAAATGGCTGTATTTATGGAACAGCTCACTTGAGTCCTTGCGCTTCTAAGCAGTTGGATTTTTCAAAGACAGATTTCTGATCATCCTATTTTATTTGTTTGTGAATATATCCAGTGGTGTCCTTCTCTACTTCATGGAAATCTTCTAACTCACATGCACAGCCAACTCCCACTCATGGTAGAGGCAGAAGACTCTGCTTTGGAAATCAGCATTCATGTTGCACAAAAGTGGAGTCAAGTTGTTGCTATACAAAAGTCCCAAGGAATGACTGCTCTTGGCATTACGCCATAGGCTTCTCCCCACTTTGCTTGTTGATATAAAAATTGGTGGCAATGGTACATGATAGTACCAGCACTTAGCTCCTTGCCAGATGGTTGGCAGAGCGTCTAATAAGTAGATGGATGGCTTTCTGTTAGAGCAGGTTTCTGTGGGGATCCAGAGCACTGACGTCCATATCACAATATGCTATTGTGATGGCTGGCTGAGTAGAAAACTCTTCAGACATGTTCCTGGACTGTAAGTTTTCTGAAGTTGTCTAGACAGTTATCAAGCATCGAGGTGGTAAAGTTCTTTATCACTACACAAGTTACAACTCCATTGGTAATACAATATCCTCATGCTTGGCTGGAGAACAAAAAGGGTCATGGATGCCACCATTTCAAGAAGTGTTGAGAACATCCTGCTTAGAATGTTAAGCATGTGAGTTTCCAGTAGATCAGATGAAAGGGACACAGAAGAAGAATGCAGAAGACACTTGGGAAAAGAACTCCAACAGTCATTGGCCATGGTATAGTGTTAGATCTTCCTGAACAACTGTGGTCTGCACCCAATTGTGCAGCCCTGACACATTGTTCAAAATATTCCAACTCCCTGGGACATTCAGATTGTTTCCATTTTCTGTAGTCCTACAAAGATACACAAATCCCTTATCAAGACATGAGTTAGTGAAGGGATATCTGTCCACCATTTTCTTTCAAGGCAAATAAGACTACTAGGATGTTCTCTGTTCTTGATCCTGAGGTTGCACATGGACATGACCAGGATCAAGACCCAGTCTATATAATTTCTCTCAGTGTAGCTGCAATCAAAGCCTTTGTATTAGGATCTGTTCACTTTTCTGGCCTCCCTTTTTCACCAGCTCTTCTGTTTGGATTTTTTTCCCTTGTGACCCAGTTTCCTGTGTACTGGGTCTCTAGGACATGTGGTCCACGATTATCTCATGATGCAGGAAAAATTGTTATGAAGTGCTCCCCCACAACTCTGTGGTGGGTGCTCTGCAAAAGAATAGCGTACATATGCATATAAAATACTAGGGTCAAAATCTTGTCACACAAGGCCATGGCATGCGGGGGTGCATGGCTGGGCACCAGAAAGGGTCTATGCAGCTTGTCAGAAATGGAGACAGTGCACTGATATATAATCTGAGCTGCCCGAGCAATTAACCTTTCTTAAAAACGAGAGGGAATATGGCAGGCCTGACACCTCAGACATCTCTGCATCAGGCCGTATTGGAGCAACATTTTCTTTTCTTCTGAAAGAAACAGTGTTCCATTCAGTGCCTGTGCTGAACTGGTTGAGCCTCTCTCATCGTTCTCGTTACAGGCTGGGCAGCATCAGTCAAGGCTTAGTCCATGCTTCCACCAATACTGACGGCGAGTTGCATTTGTAGCGGAAGATATGACCAGAAGCTTGGCACCAACAGGGCTTCCAGAAGAACCACATTCAGAGAACAGGTGGCACAGTCACACAGCATCAAGTGTGGTTCGTAACATTAACAGCTGAAGGTGTAAAACACAACAGGTGCTTATTACTGCTTATCAAGGACTGCATGCTGCACCACGGCCGCGATGCATTCCACTCCGCACAACACCTGTAGAAAACAGGCTGAGGAGAAAGAGGAAGGTGGCCTGAAGGTGGCCTCCAGCGCTCGCAGAGGCGGAAGAGCAGTAGGAGGTTTTTAGTAGTAGAATCTTCAGCACTGTGAGAAGCTGGTGATCCAGAGAGTGCCTTCTGAACCTCTCTTCAGCTTCACATCTCGGTCTCCATCCACAGCAACAATGTCAATAGCTCTGTCCACTGTAACTCTCCCCCACATGTATTCAGGGGCGCTGGAACAATTTCTGTAGTGGGGATGCGTAGCGCTATTGAATCAAACTGTAAATCCTGTATATGATGGAAACCAATTTGAGCCAGGGGGTGGGGAATCACCTCTATTTCCAGCACCTATGCATGTATCCTGTTCCTCTTGGGGCACATCTAAGGTCTGTGAGAGGCACTGTATTGTCAGGGCTTAACAAAAGACAAACTCTTCCCCGAAAGTGGAAACATTTACCTGTTGCTCCTCCACTTCCCTAGGCAAAAACTGCAGAGGGAGAGGCAAGTGAAATGCTGGGGTTTTTTTTGAGGTAACACCGAAGGAGTTCTCTGCGGCACCTTACTCCCACTGTCCCGGTTCTCCAGCCAGATGCGGTCTGCGATCTCTCACCAGCAGGTGACTGAAGAGAAGGCAAAGACCACGAAGGGCTCAGCAGCACAAACTGCCTGCTGTGTCTTCAGTCTGATCCATGAAAGTTGTGCTGGGACTGTTGAGAAAGAAGGGCTAACTGCTCAGACAAGGAGTGCTGTGTGAATTCAGCTGAATGGTCTACTTGCTGGAGTCTGACCTGACAAAACATTCCCAAAGGTGGGCTGACACCCATTGTGACCATGCCTTCATAAGAGCTGGAGGCACAGCTTTGACACCGCTCATGGATTATACCTGATCCAGCTGACATTAAACAGATGACCGCACAAACCAGATCAGCAGCACCCTGCCCTATGAACCCAGGCCCCGCGGCACAGTCAGCTAGCCATGCCTGGGGGAAGAGGGGCTTCACAGATAAATGGGGAAACAGACAGGAAGGCAAAGTGAGGAGCAGAGAAATCCACTCCTAAGCAGTCTTCTCATCAGGGAGTCCAAGAAAGAGGAGGAGCCCTGGAATAAAAGGCAGACCCCCTCTCCCTCACAGGCAAAGGGTCCTGTTGGAATAGAGGGAGTTTCCTCCTCCAGAGCATTGCAGAGAGATGGTGATGATCCAAAGCTGCAGGAAGAGGTCCTAATCATGTTAAGAACAGAGAATGCCTTTCTCCAGGGATAACTCCCGGTGTCCTCGCCGCATATACAAGCCACTGGCACATCTCTGCACTCCCTTTCTGCAGTGTTTTATGGCAAGTATGCGGTGTACGGAGGAGTTTGGTGAGATACTCATTTATGTTTAGTCATATAGTGTATGTATGAAAATATAATTGGACATGGAGGAATTGCTTTTAGCATGTTTTATTCACTCTCCAAGTGTTGGCTTTCATGTAACTTCTGCATAGTACAAAGCAACATTGTTATGAAACATTTTATTTCAAAGGATTAGTTAGAGTTATGTTGCTGACATACCAAAAGGACGATCTGTCCACTCGTATCTTCATGTTACTTATTTCTCACTGAAAAGCTGAGCTAGTTATCCCTATGGGTTTGCCCTCTAGTTCCTTGAAATTAATACATTGGTCATTTTTATGTGACTCAGATTCCTGTAGAAAGTTCCCAATGGCACAGATACCCCTGTGTTTCTCATGGCTCCTTTGAGGTCATGCTTCCTGATGCTTGCGAGAGCTCTGCCCCTAATCCAAACTCCGAGGGATATTTCGGCCTGAGCTGAGCTGAGTGGTTGCTGCTGTTGTTTAATCTTTTACTCACTGAAAGCTGTCCAAAAAAATGGAAGTTGCCCACTGTCATAGCTTTCCTACTCCGATTTGAACCTTAGCGTTCATAACCTGAGAAGCTAGCATGAACTCCTCTAAGCTTAATTACCAGCTCAGATTTGATCCCGCTGCCACCGGCCAAAAATTCCAGGGTTTTGGCTCCCTCTGGTCTCCCCAAACCCTTCCCTGGGGAACCCCAAGACTCAGAAGCCTTGAGTCTTACCACAAAGGGAAATAACCCACTTCCCTTCCCCCTCTCTCTCCCACCCAGACTTTCCTCTCTGGGCTAACCTGAGAGTTACTGATGCAACCTCTTTATCACACTATACAAAAGCAGTCTCCCTCTATTTCAAACAGAGGCGTAACCCCATAATACAAGGAAACGAAATATTCTCGCTCATTCTCTTTCTGCGCTGGACTTCGGTTAACTATTTCATCAAAGTACGGGGCTTTGCTTGTCCTCTCCAAACCATGAGGATTCGGTACTCGGATCCTGGGCCAGATAAACGATCGACTGTCTACAACCTTTCTCTCTATTCTCTCGTCGAGATTAAATCATTTACTCCTCAGTCTCGGTTGATCAGTAGTCCAGGCTCTATCACATCTTCTTATAACAATCCCCGTCATGGCGGTGTTCGAGCTCTCTAGTTCTCCTTCTCCCTCAGACCTCCAATTCAATCTATTCTCACCAGCTAAACGTCGGCAGCATACATGGATCGCTGATTGCATAACCCCAAGAAAGTCGGGGGTTCATCACTCTTCTAGACTATCAGCCCTGTGTATGGATGCAGTTCCTCCGATGAGATAATTTATCTCGCGCGTCCCCTTCCCATCAATCCCTGGTGCTGTAGAGCTTCACCCTCCGTAGATCTAACACAAAGAGATTCCCTCCCTTCGTTCCTTAGCCTACCCAGAGAGAAAAATCAAACAAGTCTTAAAAAGAAAGCTTTATTAAAAAAGAAAGAAAAAACACATGAACATATGATCTCTGCATTAAGTTGACAATACACGGGGCTATTACTAAAAGAAAAATATGAATAAACAGCCTTATTCAAAGAGATACAATTTAAACATTCCAGCAACTACACACATGTAAATACAAAAAAAAAACCCCAATAGCCTATTGTTTTTTCTACCTTTGTACTTACAACTTTGAAACTGAAGATTAGAAGCTTGATGATAGAAAGAAAAAATCCCCTCTCATAGCTGAGAGCCGGACAAAGACACAGACCCAAAGAATTCCCTCCCCTGAGCTTTAAAAAAATCCAGTTTCCTGATTGGTCCTCTGGTCAGGTGTTTGGTTCCCTTTGTTAACACTTTACAGGTGAAAGCAACATTAACCCTTAGCTATCTGTTTATGACACCCACACACATTCCCACCCCCGCCCAGCTATGTTCATAACTCCTTATCCTCCTCATCCATTCTGGAGCAGTGCTGAAGTGGTGACACTGTTCTTCCTACTCAAATTGCACCATTCAAACAAATGCAACTAGGTCCAGATCCTCAGCTGGATTCCACTGGCTGCAATGTAGCTATGCTGATTTACGCCAGCTGAGAATATGGCCCACAACTCCTAGCGTGGCCTTGTCAAACACACAAGAGAGAGATAGTCTGGTCTCTTGCTCTAATCAAACCTCAGACTGATCAATATAGGCCCGCGAAGGGACTTTTCTTTCACGCAATGCATTGCACAGTTGGCCAGGTGCATTATGGGATTTAATGTTCGTAAGGCTGGATTTCATTTATGATTTTATTTGCCTTCCTCTTAAGCATCAGACATTGGCTACCTGCAGAGGCAGGATAGTGGATTCAACGGAGCAGCCTATGTCCCCATTTGACATGCTGAATGGTGTCATAGTACCAACACTATTGTGTTACACTGTGAAGAAGTCCAGGCATTAATGAAATGGTGGCTGCACATTACCATTTCCAAACAGGGATGCGTAAAGTTGAAATCAATGCAGGGTGTTCAGTACGTCTGAAAAGACAGTTATTTCCTTCGGTATCTACATATGGATTTTGGTGTGTAACTTTTGGAAGACACATTTGAAAACTCTGGCCTTAGTTTATATTACTGTATCAGTCCTCTTTTAGTACAGTTAAAATGATCCTTAAAAAATAATAGAAGTAAAAAGTGTGCTGCAGGGACCCCTTTGTATAGGAAAAGTGACAAATTAGTATATGAAAAGAAATTAGCACAATGCACTCAAATCCCAGTGCTCTCTATTTATAGATCTCCAAAAGAGTTTTGTGCATCTTTTCTGACCTCAGTTACAGTCCTTCTTAGGGAAGCACATGTGAAAAGTAAGGAAGCCGAATAAGAAGGCAGTTTGTACCCCGTGGGCAAGTCACACTCATTATAAATGGAAAGAGGACAGAAGAACTGCTGCATACCATTAAGACTGCTAGAAACTAGAAATTGTAATTTTTAGAATATTCTTATAATTTGATTTTAGTTGTATTTTTTAAATTTAAAAAAATCTATGCATAAGGCACCCTACATGAGAAATTCAAGTTCCTTTAATCTCCTAACAAATTCTACGAGATGATCTGTCCAGTCAAAGCGGAAAGCAGAAAAAAAGATCCAGCACAAAGGCAAACCTGATAGTCTTCAGGCCCACATTGCAAACACAATGGGACTACTTTGCACTTGGAAGGAGAATACAGAAAACAAAAAGTAGTTGTTAAAACATGATGAGTAGACCCAAGATCAATCAAAAGTAGCTAACTAGAACAAAAAGGGCTTCTGAAACATTCAAATGGCAGCCAGTGAGAGATTCCTGATGGATCTCCTTGGGAATGGAGTTCCACGTGTGACGAAGACATACACCATCTTGTTGCTGAATGAACTTGGGAACGGAAAGCAGACATGACCCACCCAACCTTATCTACTGGGTATGCTCTCATGGTGAGATGCTTCAACAGATCATGGAAGGTGGGCTTTGACTCCTTTACTCCTGTTCCATGAAAGAAGCAAACAGCCATACACTTTAACCTCCAGATTAATTTCAAGGGAAGCTCAGTTAGGAGTGCATTACAGTAATTGATTATCTAGAGATGACAAAAGTACCTGGCAGTTGCATCGACCATGAGGATTTCTGAATGTGTTTTCAGATGGATTTGTATGTGTGCTTTGGTGCTTTGGAGAGGGATATTTTAAGCATTTAAATAAGGAAATAAATGGAATGAAAAGCATGCATGCCAGCAGTGGGGACCCATGTCTGATAGATATAGGAAGGTTTTCCAGATAAAAGCTAGTCCCTGCATAATGAGCACATGTATTCCCAGAAGGGGCCTCGGAACACTTTCCACAACCAAAAAGTTTCACCTAACCAGGTGTCACTACAAAAGGTAGGGAGGACTTACTGTCCAAGAGCAATTCCCAG
The DNA here is from genome assembly GCF_003597395.2 of Chelonoidis abingdonii. Classification (NCBI taxonomy): domain Eukaryota; kingdom Metazoa; phylum Chordata; order Testudines; family Testudinidae; genus Chelonoidis; species Chelonoidis abingdonii. The sequence goes on from NC_133774.1 coordinate 133,225,488, forward strand.
CTGCGGGGAAGGGGTGGAAGTTCTGGGGTTCCTATAAAGAATCCTGCTTAGAGCTTTATCTTTTAGATTAGACTCTGACCAGACAGTGCCAGTTAAATTCAAGGAGTCCTGTGGCACATAATATGTGAGCATGTAATTAAAGACTGTACCATAACGCATATACCCAAGGGGGGCAATTTAAGGGTCCTTTGGCAACTTTATTTCTGGCATTTCCCAACTTCTAAGGTCTTAATTTTGCAATTCTAACATTTGTTGTACGCAATTTTCTAGATCTTTAGAAATTTTCTAGATTTTTACCCCAGGAATTCCATTAAGCTGTATCATATTGACATCCATGTGAGCATCAGCAGGGCTGGAACCTTTAGCTCCACAGCACAGACCTCTGCTGCTTGACCTAATGGAGTAACTGATAACAGTGACAGGTTGTAATGCTCTAGGACAGTGGTTCCCAAACTTTAACAACCTGTGAACCTCTTTCAATAAAATGTCAAGTTTCATGAACCCCCTCCTAGAAATGAATATTTCTAGGTATTTTCTCCTTTATCTGAGTATAAACTATAAAAGCAGTGATCTTGGAAATATAAAATTTGTTTTTATAACATGCTTATTACACACTATTATTATTTATCATTACAGTATTTTTATTACATTATGAAAATGGCAACATTCTTCTCACTGTTGTAGCTTGTATCACTTTGAATAAGCCTGTTATAAGACAAGGCTCCTACGTTTCATCAAGGACTCTCAGATGTGAAACAGCATGAAGGTATCTAAGAAGCCAACTCAAAGAGTTCCTCCTACACAAGCATTCAGGGCTTGAGCAGTCCAGGCACAACGCACGTTACAACAAAGCTTAAGCTTCTTCTTCATAATAATTAAATAAAAAAACACTAGCTGCCTATTTAATTTTAAAAACAGCAAAAAATATCCACCTCCCTTTCCATTTCTTATAAGGAGTCTTGAAGTTTAAATCTCCTAGTGTGATAGATGTGCTTGAAGCTGCTGGTCCCTTGCTGCCCGGGGTCCCTAGGGAAGCTCTGTCCGCCATTAGGGCATTTTTCCCAGAGAACCCCCAGGAAACCACTGCTCTAGGAGGAACACACTGTGCCAGTGGGTTTCACAGATAATTACTGACAGCAGAGGAATCTTGGTTCTGAAAGGGAATGTACTCTAGTGGGCTCAGACCCTTCTGCCCCCATTTCTCCCCCAAGCCCAGCTCCTTCTGTCCCTGTCATGTCTCATCGCCCCCATCCCTGGCTTCTCATGCCAGTCTCCTTACCTAGCCAGTCTCAGTCTCCATCCCCTGCCCAGACACTTTATCCTCGTCCTAGTCTCCTCCTTCAGACTGCCCATCCAGATCTCAGTCTTTCCCTCACCCCATCATCTCATCCCCGACTCCTTCCCCAAGCTGCTTGCCCAGTCAGTCTTAATCTCCCCCGACACAAGGCTCCTCATTTGATCTCAGTCTCCCTCACTTTCACCACAGCAGTCCCCAGCAGCAATTGCAGGTAAAGTCCTGATCAGCCACTACATCCCTGGAGTGGAGCATACTCAGGGCAACAGTGCATGCCCAGTCTGGGCAGCACCTGGAGCTGTGACTGGAGGGAGCATGCTCAGTGCAATCTTTGGAGAATTTAGCTGCCAAATTCTAACAACTCTCTATTTACTATAGGTGAACTGAGATTTTTCAGACTTCTACTTTGAACAGATTTGGGTGTTTTTTCCAGGGAACAGCAAAAAGGATATCCCTGGCAGCAGGGCAACTGCCACAGCCATATTTCAAATCCCTGCTCCAAAGCATGGAGGCACAAGAATTTCTCAACAAAGCGGTTGTAAGAATCTTTGTGACAGTCTGTATCCCTATGTTTACCCCCTTTTCAAGACTACGGTAAATACTGTACAAAGTATGCCTTGTGAGATATCTTTTAAAAGCTCATAATTTACTGATATCGGCTTATCAAATTTCGTTTAGATCTAGGGTTCAGCCTCTTTAGAGACACAAGGGCTGGCTGCAAAGTTTAGATCAGGACCAAACTTTCCTCAAGTCCAGGAGTATTTGATATATTAAGTCTATTCTATTCTATTCCATACACACACACTAAGTCATTCCACATCCATATGCTAACAAAAAAGCCCAAAGACTTACACTGATGACAAATAAAGATTATAGTTTCATTTTCCAATTCACATGGGACTTATCTCCTAGTTCAGGGCACAGCGTGCAACAAATATGGATTGCATTGTAATGATGTCTTCAAATTCCATCACATTAAGAGACAAAAGTTGTCTTTTAGTTGTATTGATCTAATCAGGTGTATGGTCCCCTCACCCTCAAAGGCCGCCTACTTGAATTTCAACTGTCAATATGTTTTAATTACTCAACAACAAGTCCAAGAAACAGAATTTAAACATATACCTGCAAACTAGTCATAACCAGAAAAAATATTGTGAAAAGGTTTATATACAGTGACACAAACTACATTTTGCTAGAAGCATATGTCACGATTCCTACCAGTGAAACAGAAATGAGCTTTGAAAAATATAATTTTGTAGCTTCACATGACTTTGAATAAGCTTGAGAGCTCTGCTTGCTCAGATCCTCCAATCCTCCAACCACAAGTCTGAATGACAGTATATGAGACAGGTTTATGTCTATGAATGACTTCAGATGTTGATCACGTAGCCTGTATTAGAACATTTCTTTCACGTGCCGGCTGTCAGGACAACTATCGACACGTGAAAGGAGAGGGGGTCACATTTTGTAGCTATATAAACAGTACTTAAGAGATGAGGGCTGGTTTTTAGAAAAGGCACCGGACTTAGACTCAGGAGATCTGGGTTCAATTGCCTGCGCTGCCACAGACTTAATCTCTATGTGCCTTAGTTACTCTTTTGTATAATGGGAACAGGAATACTCTCTTTCTTCCACCCTTTGTCAGCCTTGTCTGTTTAGATCATAAGGTCTTTGGTGCCGGGGCTGAGTCTCACTGTGTTTTTACAGCGCCTAGCACAATGGGGTGTCAATCTCTGTGGAGTCTTCCGGGTTCTACTGTAATGACGACTCAGCTTGTTTGCATAATGAGGGCCAATTTAATCTAAAATCAGTTATACCTATATCAGGTCTAATGTTTTTAAATTTATTTTGTTTACACCACAATAGACTTAAGTGTTTTCATCTCTATTTTGCTTCCAGTGTGGTCTAGTGAGGACACACCTCTTGCAATGCTTGCAAAGTTCTCATTCACCTGCAGACCCTTTTGTCCGGATGGCTCTTTTAATGCAAGAGCTTTTAAACTGCAGTTAAACAAATAGCCACATCTTACCATTGGTGTCCGTGATGGTAATGCTGGCTTTCGTGCTGTCATTCCCTAGTTTGTTGCTCACTTTGCATGTGTATTCCCCAGCGTCCGCCAGCGATGCTTTAGAAATGTGAAGTTCCGAGTACTTCCTGTGGAATCAGGAGCAACATGTTACATCTTTTATCTGAGTAATAATCATGACAAGCAGCTAATGCATTTATCCAATGAAGAGATTCATCTTCCATTCTCTGACTATGCCAGTTTATCCCTACCAGAGTTTGGAGGACTCTGTAGAATAGGCACATGAAAGAGCTGAAAGAAATACATTTGTTTATACTTTTCTGCTTGAGAGATCTCATTGTTATTAAGGGAAATCTATGAACACCAGCCTTCTCCCTTCAAGAAACCAGACCAGGAGGTGCTCCAACACCACCGACATGGGTGCTGTACAAAATATAGATAGATTCTCCTGTCACTGAGGTTCAGGCTGCCAGTAGCAGAGTTCTGTGCAAGTACTGTAGTTTCTAGCATCTGAATAAATAATCATGAGATAGCAAGAAGCTCTTTAAGCAATCTTTGAAACCCCACTAGGAAATCACTGTCCAGTGTTAACAAAAAATTGTGGACAACAGTGCAATCTGCTTGAGGCTACATTTTGTTCCTGGCAAGGAGATGTAATTTAATCAGTCTCCAAGGTTTTAAGATTAGATTTTAAAATGCAGAACTCCTGCCTGGTCATTTATTTGGTAGGAGTACATTCTAGTGCCTCTCAGCAGGGCCCTGACCACAAGTAACCTCAGTAATTCCATTACCTGACCAGTCATCCTCAGCTCTGTTTGGCCACAGAACAGGTACAGCACAGGAGGTTTAGGCATAGGCTTCCTCACAGTGCCAGGCCAATCTGGTTTAGCCCTGCCCAGGACAGATCATCTCTAAGGATGAGAGGGTAATTCACTCTTTGCTCTCTCTCCTGAGAGTGCCAATATGGTCAAAATTTGGGGCCACATGAAGTGGTGGTTGTTATACTGTGGACACTTGTGAACTCCCAGCAGAACTAAGGCCTGTTCAACACCTCAGCTGTAGGTCAACAGAGTGACACTGCTCAGGGGTGTGAAAAATTCACACCCTTGAGAGAAGTCATCAAGCCAACCTAAGCCCTGCTGTAGACACTGGTAGGTTGATGGAAGAATTCTCAAGGGGTTGATTAATACAGCGATGGAAAAACCCTTCTTTCGCTGTGGCAAGTGCCTATACTACAGCAACACAGCTGCAGCACTGCAGCTGGGCCACAGCCCAAGAGTCTGAACTCTCTGCACACAGGGTGCTAAGCAGTCATCGAACTGAAATGATGGTCAGGAACGGATGAGCTAGGCTGGATTCAAATTGGAGGTGGTAACCTGAGGTAAAAGGCTCTATTTACCCTCGTACCAATCCCCAGAGCCAACCAATGCCCCTTCTCAGCTCTTCCTTGTGGCCTATTGGTCTTGCAACAGTATGGAGCAGTTGTTGCTAAGTCACTTAAGGTTTCCTGTTTTCACACAAAGGCACAATTGTGGAGGGGATGAATCAGAACAGCTCCGATGCTTGTGGGGGGAAGAGGACGGGAGACAAACAGTGCCAGGCAGCCACTGCAGACTCAAGGCATCGGGGAGACAGGGGGCTGTAGACCAGCAGGCCATTAGCAGAGGGAGAAGAAGGCATAGGTCCAGGAAGTAGGGGTGTAGAGGGTGGGGCCAGCAGCCAGGAACTGAGTCCCAGGTGAGGTGAGGGGTTGGGGAGCGGAGCACAGGTGGAGGACCGGGAAAAGGGCACAGGCGCAGGAAGCACCCCCAAAGTTTTATGTGGGACCCTATGCCCCACTCCCTAGCTGCTGGCTTCATGCATTAAACCTGGGGGTGCTTCCCGCGCCTTTACTCTTTCCTGGCCCTCTGCCAACTCTCTGCTCCCCAACCCCTCACCTCACCTGGGGGTCGTGTTCTGGCCGCCAACCCCACCTCCCACTCCCAGGCCTCTACTCCCAGGGCTCTACTCCGGGGGCCCCGTGCCTGGTCCCACAGCCAAGGCTCTGCTCTTGGCCCTGCACGTGGGGTCCTGGCTGCTGCCCCCAATGCTGACTCCTCGCCCCAAGCCTGCCCGCAGCTGGGGCTTCAGCCCCATTACCCCATCCAGGTCCCCATTCCTGGAGACACAGCCCTGCTCCCAGCCTCTGCGGATGGGCAGACAGAAGTTAGGAGGGATGGCTTTCAGCACTCCCACTACTAAAAATGTTCCAGCGCCACTGGAAGAAGGAATAGGCCAGTAGAGCACAGCAGGGGCTGGCAGAGCCTAGGCAGGCTAACTCAGGATGCAACATCACCCCACTGATAGGCTGAGAGGAGGCCAGCTAAAGTTGTGGAGCCAATTCATGGAACAGTATTCACTGACCCACCTTCCTGGCTGGAGTTCAGGTGGCATGATGCTGGCTGCTTGTGGATGATGGGGGATAAGAATATGTAAGAACACCAGAACGGCCACACAGGGTCAGACCAATGCTCGATCTAGCTCAGTGTCCTATTTTCCAAAAGAGGCCAATGCCAAGTGCTTCAGAGGTAATGAACAGAACAGGTAATTGAGTGTTCCATCCTCTGTTCACTCCCAGCTTCTGGCAGTCAGGGGCTAGAGACACCCAGAGCATGGGATTGCATCCCTGACCATCTTCACAAACAGCTAACAGACCTATCCTCCATGAACTTATCTAGTTAGTGTTTTGAATCCGGTTATAGTTTTGGCCTTCACAACATCCCCTGGCAATGAGTTCCATGGGTTGACTGCAGGGCCAGCCTAGACCAAATGGCTCAGCAGGTGAGGAGCATCTTTGGCACTCCCCTCTCCATTTGTTAAATGTTTGAATACCTTATGAGATTTTATAAAGATCCAGAACATTCTAGGTCGTTAGTGAAAAATGAATCCACATACGGAATACCTGAAACATGTAACTTCATACATTCTATTTTCCTTTTTTCACTAACAACAAAAACAGCACCCCAAGCCTGGTGCCCAACTGGTTGCCTGAGTCACCTGCCCCTAAATCCAGCCCTGACTGACTGTGCATTATATTGGTTGTTTTAAACCTGTTGCATATTAATTTCATTGGGTTACCCCTGGTTTTATGTCATGTGAAGGAGCAAAGAACACTTCCTTATTTATTCACTTTCTCCATACCATTCATGATTTTACAGACTTCTATCATATCCCCCCTTAGCTGTCTCTTTTCCAAGTTGAAAAGTCCCAGTCTTTTTAATCTCTCCTCTTATGGAAGCTGTTCCAAACCCTTAATCATTTTTGTTGCCCTTCTCTGTAGCTTTTACAATTCTAATAGATCTTTTTTCCAACGGGGCAATCACAACTGCACGCAGTATTCAAGGCGGGGCATACCATGGATTGACATTGGGGTATTACATTTTCTGTCTTATTATCTATCCCTTTCCAAATGTTTGCTTTTTTGGCTCCTGCTGCACATTGAGCGGATGTTTTCAGAGAACTATCCAAAATAACTCCAAGATCTCTTTCTTCTGTGGTAACAGCTAATCCATACCCCATAATTTTGTACGTATAGGTTGGCTTATGTTTTCCAATGTGCATGACTTCGCATTCATCAACGTAGAGTTTCATCTGCCATTTTGTTGCCCAGTCACCCAGTTTTGTGAGATCCCTTTGTAAGTCCTCACAGTCGGCTTTGGACTTAACTGTCTTAAGTAAATTTGTATTGTCTGCAAATTTTGACACTTCTCTGTTTACCTCTTTTTCCAGATCATTTATGAATATGTTGAATAGGACTGGTCCCAGTACAGATCTCTGGGGGACACCACTATTTACCTCTCTCCTTTCTGAAAACTGACCATTTATTCCTACCCTTTATTTCCTGTCTTTTAAAGCAGTTGCTGATCCATGAGAGGACCTTCCCTCTTATCCCATGACATGGGGATAAAATTCTTACAAAAGCAACTGGAGAATGCAAAATACTGCAGCTTTGGGTTATAGTCCTGTGCAAGACGAACATTCAGGTGCACAGGAATAAAAAGCACAGTTTCAATAGTGTCTCATATTTTAGACTCCCACCCACATTTCAGCTTCATGTTGAGGGGTCTACTTTCCTCTCTCTCAATTATCAACATCCATGAGAACCATCTATGCAGCACTTGTGGCAGAGGAGCAAACCCTCCGCTCTGCACAGTTGTAATTCTTCATTACGTTTAAGTGATATCTTAACTTCGAAAAAACAGTGAGGTCTATACTTTTAATTTTAGAATAGAAAAAGGAAGTTAGGAGATGAAAATAAGTCAAACTAGTTGTGGAATTCTAACAAGCCTGGCGTTTTGTTATTTTTCTTAGGTGCAAAATCCATAGCAATGGTTTCCAAATCTGAGAAAGAAATTGAATATTCATAGCATCAATGGTATTATAGGTATTATTGTTAGCTAATGCTACAATTTAAATAACTGAGTGCACATCCAAACTCATTAATCACTTTAAATGAAGAAGCAGCCAAAAAATGCTGGGCTCATATGCATGCATGCAAGGAAGAAAACCCCACCCAGAGTGCAGTCAAAGCCCAGACTAGAGGAGTGCTCAGTGTCATAGACTGAGGGTCTCGAAGCTGGGTCCTCAGGGCCCCAAAGCAGGGCTCAGACAGCCTCCTCCCAGCAGCTTGCTGGTACCAGCAGATAGTGTGGGCTGGTGGACTCTAGCTCACCAAAGGCACCACCCATATTAGAGGAGACGTCCGGCCTCTCCAACTGGCTCAGGCTCACTTTGTAAGCCACAACTAGGCACAGGAAGTTGTCTGAGCAACTCAGGGAATCCCTGGCTGGCTACTATATTTGACTCTGCCTTCTCATCTGACTTCTGAGCCCTGCCTCAGAACATAAGAACGACCATACTGGGTCATACCAAAGGTCCATCCAGCCCAGTATCTTGTCTTCCGACAGTGGCCAATGCCAGGTGCCCCAGAGGGACTGAACCTAACAGGTAATGATCAAGTGATCTCTCTTCTTCCATCCATCTCCACCCTCTGACAAACAGAGGCTAGGGACACCATTCCTTACCCATCCTGGCTAATAGACATTAATGGACTTAACCTCTATGAATGTATCCAGTTCTCTTTAAAACGCTGTTATAGTCCTAGTCTTCACAACCTTCTCATGTTAGGAGTTCCACAAGTTGACTGTGTTCTGTGTGAAGAAGAACTTCCTTTTATTTGTTTTAAACCTGCTGCCCATTAATTTCATTTGGTGGCCCCTAATTCTTATATTATGGGAACAAGTAAATAACTTTTCCTTACTCATTTTCTCCACACCACTCATGATTTTATATCCCTTTATCATATCCTCCCTTAGTCTCCGCTTTTCCAAGCTGAAAAGTCCTAGTCTCTTTAATCTCTCTTCATATTGGACCCGTTCCAAACCCCTAATCCAGGGGTCAGCAACCTTTCGGCAGTGGTGTGCCAAGTCTTCATGTATTCACTCTAATTTAAGGTAATACATTTTAACGTTTTCTAGAAGGTCTCTCTATAAGTCTATAACCAAACTACTGTTATATATAAAGTAAACAAAGTTTTCAAAATGTTTCAGAAGCTTTATTTAAAATTAAATTAAAATGCAGATCTTACTAGTTTACTGTGATCCTTGCCCTTGCTTTCCCTTGCTGAGTTTTCCGATGTCTGGTAGCACGTATTTGGATACTTTAAGCTGCACACAGGCTTCTGAGTGATCAGTTGTTAACCGGCTGGAACCCCAGCTCAGCAGCTGAGGTGAGTGGAGCTGGCGGGTGGTAGGGCTGAGCAGGGCCGGAGGCAGAGGGGGCCTTCGCTGGAACTCCAACTGGAAGCAAGGTGAGTGGGGCTGCGGCAGGGACCCCGGCTGGCAAAGGGCCAGCAGCCAGAACCCCAGCCTGCCCAGCTCTGGGGTTTCGGCGGTGGGCTGAGCTCTCTGCCCATCCCCGCTCGGAGGCTTCAGCCACCGGCTCCTGCTAGCTGGGGTCTCAGCCCACTGCCAGCCTGGGATTACTTCACACAGGTCAGCAGTGGGCGCTGAATGGGACCAGCGACAGGATCTTGGCTGGCAAGGAGCCAGCAGCGGGAACACTAGAGTGGAGCTCAGCCTACCCCGCTCTGGGGTTTCGGCTGCCAGCTCCTGCCAGCCAGGGTCTCAGCCAGCTGCCAGCCTGAGGTTCCTTCCCCTAGGCCAGCAGCGGGTGCTGAGTGGGACCCCGGCTGGGAAGGGGCCAGCAGCAGGACCCCCCAGAGTGGTGGTGGGCTGAGCAGATCAGCCCGCGGCCACTCTGGGGTTTCGGTAGCCAACTCCTGCCAAATGGGGTCTCAGTCCACTGCCAGCTGGGGGAAGGAACCACAGGTCAGCAGCAGGCACTGAGTGGGACCGGCGGTGGGACCCCAGCTAGCAGGAGCCAGTGGTGGAAACCCCAGAGCTGTGGCGGGCTGAGCCCGCCACTGCTCTGGGGTTTCAACTGCTGGCTCCTGCCAGCTGGGGTCTCAGCCCACTGCCAGTCTGGGGTTCCTTCCCTCAGGGCAGCAGTGGGTACTGAGTGGGACCAGCAGCGGGAACCCCAAAGCAGTGGTGGGCTGAGCAGCTCAGCCCACCCCACATGCCATCAAAAATCGGCTCACGTGCCACCTTTGGCATGTGTGCCGTAGGTTGCTGTCCCCTGCCCTAATCATTTTAGTTGCCCTTTTCTCAACTTTTTCTAGTGCCAGTATATCTTTTTTGAGATGAGGAGTCCACATCTGTACGCAGTATTTGCGATGTGGGCGTACCATGGATTTACATAAAGGCAATAAGATATTCTCCGTCTTATTCTCCATCCCTTTTTTAATGACTCCTAACATCCTGTTTGCTTTTTTGATTGCCGCCTTGTTCCTGACTCCTGCCTTCCTGTCCCTGTTCAGCTCTGCCCACTAAGCCTGACCACCACCATTCTAACCACTAGGTCTAACTGCCTACATCCCAATCTATGACACTATCTCTGTCTGTCATCCAGAATAGCTATCCGTAAGCAAATATTCAAATGAAGCTAATATGGCAGCCCAAACTGCTGGTGCACTTGCATGCAGCATTTCATGGGTAGTTTCATTTCTAATATCAACAGCCAGGTAAAGCAGCAAGCGTAAATTATTTGGACTCACAGGTGCCAGGCAGATTTGAAATGCACACAAAGAAGATAAAGAACTGAAATGTTGCCATTAGAAGTGGGCAACTGAGTGAATTTTTTACTAACAGGTGAGAAGACATGGACTGGTGTCAGACTTTTCTGAATGGCATTACCTGGTATGTCGACTTATACAAAGGAAATGTTTAGTCTTTTGTAGCAGCCAGCCCACTGGCTTTCAAGCAGGCTTGATGAAATAATGGGTTCAAAATGTCAATATGGGATTTACCTGTGATTATCCCAAGGTGAACAGCATCAGATCACAAACCCATTCAAGCAAGCAAATAGGCCAAGGAAATACTACGCCTGTGACACTTCTGCGGATATCATTAGCTAACAATATGCATCAGGAAATTGCACCAGTAAATAACAGACTACAATTTCATCTCCTCCACACCAAAATCTGTTGGTTCTGGTATCTGTTGCTCACACCTTCCCTGTCATTTTAAAGGAAGCTGCAGAGCTACTGCCTCCATTTCTGTTTCAGTAGTTGGCCACTTATTCTGCCTGGCACATATTTTTACATTTTGTTTAAAATTTTACATCTAATCTGTTGGAATTCAAAAAAAAAAGTTTCTTTCTTGAAATGACTTTGTACTTTCTATTACGCAGTCACATAACGAGCAAAGAGTTGGTGTATAAAATCTGAAATTAACAAAAGTCACTTTTGATGGTTGGACACTATTTTCAGCCTTAATGGGATTTTATTAATATGTAGAAAGTGTTCTTCTGAACTGTCTGGATTGATGAAGCCAATAACATTAGGCTACCTTGAATCCTGATGATGCTAGTGTGTGTCTTCTACAGCAGCAATATAACTCACTCTTTAAGTAGCCATTTGTCTTTAATATAGATATTAACTCTAGTCAGCTCAGATGACTCTTCACACTTTAGTTCATATCTTCATTATTATAAAAATTCCATATTAAAATTGGTTGTCCATATAACAATATAGCAGCCCAAGAATAAGAAATATTTGCCTGCTTGATTATCTTATATCATAAAAACACTAAAAATAGAGAAATATTAATCATTTAAATTAATTTAGCTTGGTATGGGAGATTTCTTGTGTTCCTTCATTAATCCAATTTGTACATAATATAATTCTGACCTTTACTGCATTCATCTGCACTGTATTACTTTTCCACTTATTTACTTAGCTTTATAATATGCGCCTGTCCTAAGTATGTGTACAATACAATCTAAACATGAATTTCAACTGAGCCAAGGGCTATGTTCATGATCTTCCTCCAAAACAATACCTATCTCTTCTCAGGTCTGGGGTGGTAACAGCCAAAGTAACAGCAAGACCCCACTTTCTCCCTAAGTTACAATCCTGAATGACAAATTCCTTCAGTTGGGGACACACCGCAGGCGACTATCTCTGAATCTCAGCTAGACACTCTGACCCATAGCACCTCACGTACATGTGGAACAGGAAGGCAGACAAACAGAGTCCTATGGTACAGAGAATGGGAGTGATGTCAGGGCAGAGGAGCTGTCAGTGCTAACCTGTTAGGACTCTCAGGGTATGTCTACACTGCAATTAGACACCTGGGGCTGGCCTGTATTAGCTGACTTGGGCTAGCAGGGCTCGGGGTAAGGGTCTGTTTAATTGCTGTGCAGATATTCTGGCTTGGGCTGCAGCCTGAACTCTGGAAATCTCCCACTGCACAGGGTCCTAGAACCTGGACTCCAGCCCAAACTGAACATCTACACCGCAATTAAACAGCCCCTTAGCCATAGCCAGCTGGCACGGGTCAGCGGCATGGGTTTTTAACTGCAGTGTAGATACACCCTCACAGACAACCCCTGTGCAGTTTGTCACAACTTCATCACTTTTTCGGTAAAAGCACAGAGCCACACGAGCAATTGTAACTCTCCCTGTCAGTTTCCACAGGCATATCACCAAATATCTTGTGGGCAGTGATACTGAAGGCAGCTGATGGATCTGAAAGAATTGGCGCAGGCACTTGATTTGCTTCCACTTCCAGAGGGCCAGTAGCCAAGCAGACCAACTAAGTAAGTCTCTGTACCATATCCTAGCCTAAAAGTAGATTGGCAGGGGTCTACAAAATCAGAGGGTTCCAAGTATTCCCAGAGTTGCTTCATTAGTCCTTCCCAATAAATCCTCTGTGCCAGGGAAATCAGAGACAGGGTAGAGATTAAGTTCCTCAGAATCCAGACACAGTTTCTTGGGCCAAGGCCTAACAATTGCTTCTTTATGAGATTTTGCTTCTATACCCTTTCTAAAAGGTGGCACTGATACTCTCCTCCACTGATAGCCTCAACATTTCCCTGCAAAACTTGGTGAGTTAAAAGAGTTATTAGTCCAATGTTCTCCAATGGTCACACACCAAAGCTCCTCAAGCACATCAAGTAACATAGGGTGAACAACATTGGCCAAAACAGAAGAAAAAATGGCATTTGTCACATATGAGCAGCCAAGGGTCAGGTTTCTCCACAATACAGATTGAAATTACTATACTGCAAGAAACACTTGACTCCACAAATAGGTCTAGATTAGGATTCACCAGGCTATTTACCAACTGGAACGGTTCCACTTACCAGGACTTCACAGATGCAAAGTACAAGGGCCTTTTCTTTACCTCTTGCACAACCCCATGCCAAGAAACTTCAAAAAATCTTTATGTCACAGTCAGTCAGACAGACTCAAGGGGCGGCTACTCTAGCTGTCTCCCTTCCTGCTTCCTGGCACTGGCTATACTGCAAAGCACTGCGAGGACAATGCCAGGGAAGAGAGGAGAGAACGTATCTTTTCAGCCTCATCCATTTGATAGCGAGAACAGATATGCTTGGTGTAACATAAAAAGTTTAAGTGCTGCTATTTGGGTGGAGGACTTGACACATAACAATAAGTGTTCAACCCATCAGAGGAAAATGCAACAAAATCGTCCACCTTAGAGCAACACACCAAAACCAGTTGTGGTTTGTTCTACAGAAAAGTGTGTCTTCAGATCTGATCCTGTAAAGTTAATAGCACTTTAGCCTGAGCAAGGAGTGCAGGATTGGGCCCAAAATGTCTTAAATGCGCACAGTAGAACCTCAGAGTTATGAACACCAGAATTACAAACTGACCAGTCAACCACACACCTCATTTGGAACCAGAACCTTCCCCCACCCAAAGCAAACACAGTATAGTACTGTTTTAAACGTAAACTACTAAAAAATATAAGGGGAAAGTTGCTTTTTTTCTTCTGCACAGTAAAGTTTCAAAGCTGTATTAAGTCAATGTTCAGTGGCAAACTTTTGAAAGAACAACCATAACATTTTGTTCAGAGTTATGAAGATTGCAGAGTTATGAACAACCTGCACTCCCGAGGTCTTCGTAACTCTGAGGTTCTACTGTACCTTTAATATACCCTTCTATGTAAGAGGGACAAGATGCAAACCAAAACATTTTGTGGAAATAGAATGTCAAACCCTCCTCCATAGATGAGAGAATAAGCTATTACTTAACTTCTCTCTCTCGCTCTCTCTCTCTCTCGGACTGCATTCAGACAGAAACAATATTCCAGGTTTTTCCTGCACATGCGTCAGCAGCAACCCAATAAGGACATTTTCATCCAATCAGGAGGATGAATTTCTGACAGCTCTCAGATGACGGCCCAATCATTTGAGGTTCTCACTGCAGTGGGATAATGTTTTTTTGACCAAAACATTTTTTTTAAGTGAAAAATGCAGATTTGGATCAACCGAAACATTTTGCAAAATTCTGTCAATTGTGGCAAATTGTTTCAGTTGAACTAAAAAAAAAATATGAAAAAAATTAAATGAAATGATCTGATTTATTTATTTTTTATTCCAAATGACTTTCTGTTTAGAAATTTCCTTGGATTTTATTTTTAAAAATTTATAGAATATTAAAAAAGATTGATATCTAAATGAAGTGTTTCATTTTCAGTTGAACTAAACATTTTGTTCAACCCAAAACAATTCTTTTTGACTTTTCAATTCGACAAAAATATAAAAAAAACTTTTCATTTTCGGATCAATCCAAAACATATTTTTCTTTTGATTTTTCAGAATTCACATGAAACTGAAAAACTCTGTTAGCCACACAGCTCTAGTTTGGACCGCCCTGGTAAAGCCAGTGGGAATTGAAGCCTCTCAGAACCACACAGGAGAAACTTAGCAACTTCCAGTGCAAGACTCAACGTTATTCCTGGAGCCAGATCCCCTTGAGAGTTTCAAACAATCTGGGACTTCAAACAATGAACGTAAGGTTTTACCAACAGCCTGCATCCAAGATTTATTAGCTTAAAAAAATGTTTCCACTTTGCTATAAAAAACAACAATCAGAAAAAAAATGCAGTATTCGTCAGGAGATATTCCATTTTTGTTATTACTTGACAACAATATATAAGTCCCAGTGAAAATAAAGAGCTAATCTATTTCCATTAATTCTCTTTCCTTATTTCACCGCACTCATTTGTGGATGCTGAGATCATTAATACTCCCAGCGCTTGGGTGAATAATTCCACTTCCTCCCCCCAGCCCAGCTTGCAAGATGTATCATGGTACTTACTTTTGTTTTTTGGAGATCTTGACATTTTCTGGTTTGTTTTTTTTGGTTATTTCTTTTCCATTCTTTAGCCATTTGAATCTGAGAGCGGGGTATTCGGAATTGGCTTCACACCTGAGCACTAGCTTCTGGCCCACAGCGGACTCCTGGTTTTTCAGCTCCTTCAATTTGGGAGGCCCAGCTAAAGAGAGAAAAGAAAGTGCTGGTGATTACGCTGCTTTTGAAAGAGAAAACTGTGCTGACTGAAGAAGACCTAGGCAAGCCAGAAAATGTAGAGAGAGAACCAAACTAAATGACTTCTAAACCAAAAAATCTCTCATTTGCATGAATTATACTTAAAATGTATGAAAAAGAGAAGATATGAATGGGCACATTGGTGAGTTTACCCTGGAAGGAAACACACACACTTGGCCCTTCTTTGACTTCCCAGACACAAGACAACACAACTTAGGCAGAACTAAAATGATGCTCCCATAGTCAATACAGAGATGCAGTCCGTGAATATGGGGACTTGCAGCTGAGTAATGATCTATGTGACAGGCCAGGCCTCTTGAAGCAAGACTTCATGCTGGGAACTGTAGGGTATGTCTACATTGTACACTGAGCCCAGATCTGTGGGACCTGGGCTTGGTGTTTCCAAGCCTGTGCTTGAGCATCCATACTGCATTGTAAACCTGGGTTAACAGTTACCAGACCCGGGTCTCACAGAGATGCTAACACGTCCATACTGTTGTATGCAGACCTTCTGACTCCGATTCGTGGCTTGAGCTGCGTCCACACTGAAAAATGACAGGTCTTGAAGGTGAGTCACAGCAAGATTTAGGCTCTGACCCACCCCTCTAACAGGGTCCTAGGACTTTGGTCCTGAGTGCTTGCTGACCCAAGTCAAAATGATGAAGTCCAAGCTTCCCTTCCATCCATAAGCCAAACCTGAGTCAGAGCCCTGGTTTGGGTATGTCTACACTGCAAGAAAAGACCAGTGGCATAGCTGTGACTGGCCTTGGTCAGCTGACTTGGGCTCGTGGGGCATTGGGCTGCAGGGCTGTAAAACTGCTGAAGCCCGGCCTCTGAGACCCAGCCCTGCTGCAAGGTCCCCAACTTCAGGCTTCAGCCCAAGCCCAGATGTCTACACTGCAATTTGATATAGTCTTGCAGCCACAGCCCTACAAGCCAGAGTCAGCTGACCTGGGCTCTGATGCTCAGTGCCACGGGTTTTTTAATTGCATACCTCTCATCTCCATGGGCCATACTGAAGGCAACAGAATAAGTAGTGTAAAGCATGTTATTTATTTGGCTATCAGACATTGCCTGTCCAAAGGCTCCAGGTACCGCTGACATGACAGACAGCTTACAGAACAAATATAAGCACAGCAGCTTCCCAAACCACTGTGGGGAGAAGACACTCACTCCGGACAATAATTCCAACCCACATTACACTAAGCTCAACCTGAACTAGCCCCTTCTTCCCAAAGGCCATATTAAAGAGGCAGGCTTTGAAGCACACCGTGGGGATCAGCAGATTAGGGCCATATTGGATTGAGGGAGTGGAACTGAATTCCAGAGTATCAGGCCAGGTGTACACTAAAATGTTAAGCTGACCCAGCTATGTCGCTCAGGGATGTGAAAAATCCACACCCCTGAGCAATGCCATTAAACCAATCTAATCCCCAGTGTAGACAGAATTAAGTCGATGGAATAATTCTTCTGCCTCTCGGGGAGGTGGATTAGCGACAGTGATGGGAGAAACCCACCCATCGCTGTAGTGAGTGGTTACACTGAAGCTCATCAGTCTCGTCATGGAGAATGCGCTGCTAGCAGCTCCCTGTCTGAACTGAGGTGGCCCCAGCTTCAGTGCCTCCAGTGACCACAGCAGTATGGTACTGGGAGAGCGGGGTCTCTTTTACAGCTATATCTGAAACCATTCAAGCCCGTACAGGTCTAAGCAGACACTTAAACCGCAACAGTGCAGATCTCAGAGCACAAGCACCATGTGCTTATGGTGAGAAACTGCATCCATTAAGTGAACCAATATCCTTTTGCACTAGCATCAGTTTTCAAGTTCCTCCCAGTGGTGAGAATTGTTGCTTTGCTTGTTGTATAACTATAATGCTCAATAAGGAAATGAGGGACCAACATGGCTGTCCCCTGATTCCGACAGATGAAGACGGCTGCAATCTTCTCTGTAGTATGTAAATTAGGTGCTTCCACCCAGATCGTGACAAGTTTCCAGTGTGATCCTGTGATGGCAATACTTTTGACTTCCCTGGAATATGGAAAGCAGGGCCAGGATTAGAGCTTTTATTAGCTTGGCTACTTTTCGGAATTTGTATCTCATGTTTTGGGATGGGATGGCAACAAATGCCTGTGCTTGCTACTCTACCCCGGCAAAATTCTGAAGGCACTAATACAATCTTAATGCTGACCCACAAGACATTTTTATAAAGTCTTTCAAGATCTGCATTACTAATATATTTCCAACTGTGCATAGTGTAAAATATTTTACTAAGATTGGTAACATTTTTTCTGTTAACTCTTGGAAATGTAAAATAACTTCTTGATCAAAATTTTCCCAGAAAATTTTCATTTCAGTTGATATTTTCACAGGATCTTCAGTGAAAAATGGAAACTGAAAACTTTTTTAAAAAACAAAAAAATTATTTAGCTTTTTAGTTTCTGAAAACTGAATTTCCACCTACCCTCAAAAAAAAAAAGTGATTTAAAACAAACAAAAAAGCCCAGGTTATGGAAGAACTGAATTGTTTTTGTGAAAATTTTTGAAAAACATTAATAATTTAAAAATTTCTCACAAAAATAATCAGCATTTTTCACCAGCTCTATTAGTCACATGTGTGCAGACAAATGTGCCATTGAGTTTTGTGGATCAAGATAAGGCTGTCTGTGAAATGGGGAAGGTGAAATTTTCACATTAATATTGTCAATAATGGAGCAGGTGAGCAGCAAAAGGTAAAAATACTTACATAACCTTCCTTAACCAGTTAATTGAATAGTCATAAAACATATATAAGGGTTATATTAAGCAGGGGAGCATCATCAGTTATAGGGTCCCGGGTTTTTGTATTGGTTGAACTGTCACGTTCTCAGTAAGAAATAAGGGGCTAATGCAGGGGTTCTCAAACAGGGGGTCGGGGCCCCTCAGGGGGTCGTGAGGTTATTACATGGGGGAGGTCGCAAGCTGTCAGCCTCCACCCCAAACCCCACTTTGCATCCAGCATTTATAATGGTGTTAAATATATTAAAATGTTTTTAATGTATAAGGGCGAGTCGCACTCAGAGACTTGCTATGTGAAAGGGGTCACTAGTTTGAGAGCCACTGGGCTAATGTCTTGGATCTTATTTTAATTCAATATTTTCTGCACAAAATGGCTTGCAGAACTTTTTCCCCCATCAGAGCTGTTAATGGAAAACAGTGTTAAATTAATATGCTCCACTCTTGCCATAACTCCGGAGTTACCAGGAAACATAAAAGTAGATTCAATCAGCAGCAGTGCCCTGCACTAATTCATGGTAACTCATTGTCTACAGGCCCTCCAGGAAAAGCGATATGAATTGCACACAGATAAGGAGAAAAAGGAGTGTCTTTTTTCATTTCCAGTATGTTTGTTTGTATTTACCTGCATCCATGTTTTTGCAGACTTAACCACATACCTGTCAGGCATATGAAAATGAATTTACTGATAAATTATAGCACAGAATGCTTTACATTTTGACATCTAGTAGGAATGCAGCTATCCAGATTATAACTGCAGCTGTACTTCACTCCAGCCCTATCAGTACTTTTGGGGCAGCCTCTGTGGGACATGCATTGATTTGGAAGGAAAGTGACTTTTAGAGATACTGGTATCTTTAATGCTTATCTTTTACTGTTCATTGCTTTAATATCCTCTTAAAAGCTTGAAAATATTATTTATTTCCCTGTTAGTTTTGGCCCATTTCCATTTGGTAAGCACTGATTACTTCCCTGACTCTGCTTCATTTGTTCCTGTGCATGCCAACCAGCCCAGGACCTTAAACCTTTTCTGTCAGTAATACAAAATAGTGCCTGTTAAACAATTGGTGGTGGCAGAATGATTTGCACAACATATATATTTAACACTGAGAAGTATAGCCCTCCAATGTTCAAGACGGATCAACTTTGGACAAAGCTCTTCCAGGAATTTGGGATCTTGTCTACACTGAAAAAACACACCCCTGAGCGCAGCAAGTTACAGCGCTGCAAAGTGTCAGTGTAAACACTGCCCCGCTCCCAGCGCTGTAAGCTAATCCCCACGAGGAAGTGGAGTACGTGCAGCACTGGGAGAGCTCTCTCCCAACGCTGGCGCTGTGACCACACTTGCACTTCAAAGTGCTGCCGCGGAAGCGCTCCTGCGGCAATGCTGTATGGCTGCAAGTGTAGCCATACCCTCAGTATCGCAACAAAAGTGGTTGTACACATGACACCATTAGAAAAATGACAACAAAGCCAGACCAAAAAAAAGACAAAGAGAAACATTTAAAAGTAACAATGGGAAAGTCCCCAACCAAGCAACGCCCATATTAAGGTGCACTGGGATATACTTTACAAGCATTCTTTGGCTGAGAAACTCATTGAAATACTAGGACAGGGGTCTGCAATCTTTCAAAAGTGCTGTGTCGAGTCTTCATTTATTCACTCTAATTTAAGGTTTCGCGTGACAGTAATACATTTTAACATTTTTAGAAGGTCTCTTTCTATAAGTCTATAATATATAACTAAACCATTGTTGTATATAAAGTAAAGAAGGTTTTTAAAATGTTTAAGAAGCTTCATTTAAAATTAAATTAAAACGCAGAGTCCCCCGGATCAGTGGCCAGGACCTGGGCAGTGAGAGTGCCACTGAAAATCAGCTCGCGTGCCATAGGCTGCCTACCCTTGTACTAGGAGGTCTCATGTTTTAAACATTAAATTAGACACACAGAAAGGCATCCAAATTTAACCCTGAGCCTTCCACACTCCCCACTAAGGATCACTCTCTACGACTTGCAGACCTCCACTGACATGACAAACTTCACCCCTCCACCACAAAACAGCAATACAGGCTATCCTGAGGAGAGAGATATAACACTGTGAGAAGTCTTGACAAATAGAGCCAAAAGGCCCTTGTGTCAGCAAAAGACCAGCAGTGCTAAAAGGCTCTGAGAAAGTTTAGCAAGCAGCAGTACACAAGATGTTAAACCTTTGCTTATTAACGCAGACTGACTATCAGGGTTTTCGTGTTAATTTTTCTCTCTGGGGGATGCCGTTACTTTTGAAAGTCCCAGTGTACAATACTGTTAAGGACAAGGAACAAACTTTTCTACATTTACTCTGCAAAGCCATGTTGATAACATAAACCCTGAGTTAATCTGTCATTACTGGACTTCGGAGAGTTTGGCAGTGCTGAGTTCTCATCACCTTCAATGTTCGATTGTATAGTTAATCTGCATGGAGCCTCATACACTGAACAAATTAAACAGCAAACTTGCAAAATGTCATCCTGCAGCAGCACACTTGCAGCTGAAATTCCACGGAGTCTTTCTAGAATAGTACAAAACCTTTTAAGAGTGGAAACACAGGAACGTATTAGACATGCTGGCCATCACACGTGTGTATTATTTGGTGTGAAAAATTGTGATTGACAGTTATGTTAGGAAATGGAAGCCACAGCAGGAACCTCTATCGGTCCTTCGGGATGCTGGTGTGCAGAGACCACAGCCTACCATGCTGACCAATATTGTCTCATTGTTTCCTTGTACTCCCCTATCTGTATCCATCTGTTGTCTCTTGTCTTATATTATGAGAAACTTGGGACATGGACCATGGTTTTTTCGTTCTGTGTTTGTACAGGACCTAGGAAATGCGGTCCATGACTAGGCAATTCAATAACACAAATAATAAAGATAAGTTATGCTCAAGGAAAGAGAGACAGTCACTTAAGACAGAATACATCTACTTCCCAAATCCCCTTCGCGCCACGTACACCTCACCTACAAGATTACAACCAAGCTCAGGGTTATAAACTACAGGCCAGATTTTCTAAAGTGCTCCTACGATGCCCAAAGGGAGGTGCTGGGAGCCGAGTACTTTTTAAAATCTGGCCACTCCATTTCAACATATTGAGGCTCCATGCAGATTAGCTACACAACCAAACACTGAGAGTGCTGATAGGACATAACCCTGCATTGCCAAACCCTCCAGAGTACAGAAATGACCACATCAGCACTGAGCTCTTTGGAAAATCTGGCCCTCTGTGTTTAAGATTGTGTGACTTGCTATTACTGTGCACGTTCATTCGCAAAGACAAACAAAAAGGAAACAGGCAAACCAAAACTGTCTGTCAGTCTAGATACCAAAGCCAACAACCCAACAGAAGTCAGCCCTACCTAACCTTGGCACTATGAATAGGAGATAAGCAAGTGATGCATGCGACAAGTACAACTCAGACTCTCTGAATGCCATATGTCTTAGTGAAGCCACAAGGACACTTCTGCAAAATTCTGAGCTGTAGATGCGACATCACTAGCATTTCAGCTGAAACTTTCAAAGCAGCGGTGCCACCCGGCAGCATCAAGAGCTCTCGTTAAACAGCTTGGTTTATTTTTCAGTGAAATTTTCCACACGAATATATGGCATGTCACCCAACTGGTATGGATGTTTACTTAGAAAAGTGGAGCTGCTCTTTGAACTTGGATTAGTGCCTCCTTCCTATTCTTTCCTTTCTAAGTACAGTAATCCCTTCCAAAAGCAGTCATTGAAGTTGTAGCTCTTTCCTTGAAATGACTTCTGGAGAGGTATTATTAATCATCTTATCTAGAGCATGGAGATAGAGTCAATTAACATTTCCCAGCAGCAGGTGCAAGACGGTGTCACAATGAGGAACCAGAAAGTGAAAGCAGAACATTAATCCGAGCATCTATGTTCACTTTCTGAAAACAATAATAAAGCAAAACTAAAAACGTTGCATACATGGGGAAAGCACTGTCCTCTCTGTTACAGCGTGTAAAGGGAGAGTAACCCCACCAAAGTCATGGAACGATGTTTAGGCCAAACTTGTGTGGCTGAAAGCAGAATCAGGCTCATCATGAAAAGGCCTGGGCAGCCTTGACAAGGTAATGCAGCCACACGGGGCATCAGCTTGTAAGCTTAGTCATCAGACTTCTGCACTGCAGGGCAAGGCAAGGCTGTAGAGAGAGCAAGCTGAATTCAGAGGCAATGAAAATGAGGGAGAGAGAGAGGGAGAGTACGTAACCTACAGATTACAAATTAAATGTCAACACCCTTAATTAACTCGCTGCTGATTATTTCTGCAGAAACATACAGTTTATCCTTTCACCCCAATCTCATCAGCTACCAAATGCCTCCACTGACTCCTACCCTGCTGCCAAAATCTCCTGCTTCCCTGATCAACTTTCACAATGCCGTTACACATTGTCAATACAAAAATCTGACACTGCAGGCAGAAAACGTGGGGACAGCATAAAATAAACGCAGTTTACATCAGAGTAAACAATCCAGGGCTACTATTCACATTTAAGTCAATAAGAAGCGCTTCAGGCTAATTTTGCAAACCTAGGAGCCTAAAAGAAGCCTCCTAAATCCATATTTAAGTATCTAAATAACAATTGTCTGATGTTCAGAAGTGCAGAGCAGCCACAAGTCGCACTAAAAACAGCGAGGAGTCCTTGTGGCACCTTAGAGACTAGCACATTTATTTGGGCATCAGCTATAGTGGGCTACAGCCCACTTCATCGGCTGCATGGTGTGGAAAATACAGTAGGCAGGTATAAACAGACAGCACATGAAAAGATGGGAGTTGCCTTACTGAGTTGGGGGTCAGTGCTAATGAAGCCAATTCAATTAGGGTGGATGTGGCCCATTCCCAACAGTTGACAAGAAGGGGTGAATATCAACAGAGGAAAAATTACTTTTTATAGCGCTAATGAAGCCATTTATGACATCCTTGTTAATTTTACTCACAGTTGTTGGGGAGTGGGAGGTGAGACCAAGGCAGGGGTAGAATACAATAGGCATTTGATTGCACAGCTTAAATCTAGAGCTAATAAAAGCCAGTGGAAGGGGAAAACTCCCTGTTACAACCCCGTCCTCCTCCAGCCAGGCTGCCAGGGCTAGGCTCAATGTTTCCCCTCTCCCTAATCTGGCACTCAGCAGGAACTGCAGCAGCTCCCCCCTAGCTTGCGGCAGGGAGCAGGGGGACTGGCTGAGGGAGAAGCCTCCCCAAGACACCTGCTACCTGCATAGGAACAGTTTAAACTCACCTGTTCACTCTCTGGTTCAACCTGCGGGATTAGGGGCCATTTCTGTCATCCTTGTTAATTTCACTCACAGTTGTTTGGGGCTGGAGGAGGAGGGAGGAGAGAAACTGATGTGACAGTGACTTTTCCCTTTCCACTGGCTTTTATTAGCTCTTGATTTAAGCTGCGCAGCCAAATGCCTAATCTATTCTGCCCCTGCCTTGGTCTCACTCCTATCTCCCCTCTCCCCAAAACAACTGTGAGTGAAATTAACAAGGATGTCATAAATGGCTCCTAATCCCACGGAGTGAACAGGTGAGTTCAAACTGTTCCTATGCAGGCAGCAGATGTCCTGGGCAGGCTTCTCTCTCCCCGCTCCCTGCTGCAAGCTAGAGGGGAACCCCTGCAGCCCCTGCTGAGTGCAGGGGGTCAGGGGAATGTGGACCTTAGCTGCATCGGCAGCCTGGTTGGAGGAGGAGGGAGGACAGAAACCAGTGTGATGGTGAGTTTTCCCTTTCCAAGCTCTTATTAGCTTTGAGTTAAACTGGTTTTTATGCAGCCAAAAGAGATGAAAGTAAGCCAGTACTGAATGCTCCACTTATTTGCCAGGAGGCTGCCGCACCTATTTTACCAGTCCTCCATACCGGCCCTTATCGGCTTACTTTCACCTCTGATAACACTCAACCCTTGATTATCCCTGTGCTGGAGCAGTGCTGACAGAGCAGTGCTATCCTGCCTCAATCTTTTGAGGGCACAAAGGCGACATGCCTAGGACAATGAATGACACCAAAAATCATATTGACAGTAGTTTTCTTTAGGTGCCTGTTCAACACATCTGCCTAATTAAACTTGTCATTGCCACAGCTGGGCCTAGTTCCAGTGAGATCTACACAACACATGCACGGAACAGGCTGCCATTTCTGTTCTGCAGAAGCAATGCACTGAATTAAAATGGCATCATTCATCATTAAACAGAGAATGTGAGCAAGTTGGGCACTAAAATACTTCTGCTGTCCTAAGAAGCAATTCTGGAGGGCATATTGCTATCCGTGGCAAGTTTACCTATGTTACATACATTCTTAGGTATGTTCTGACTGTAGAATGAATGCCAGTGTGTGGGCTGTCAACTCTTACATCTTCCTGCCTGTCCGTAAAGTGCTGCGGATGTACTGGAAGTCTCGGTGAAACTCACTCTCTGTGGAAGGACAGCCCATACACTACAACAACCACGTCAATCCCACTTAAGTCTTGCTGAGATTTTGCCCTGGGCCTCTGCAAAGCAGTGGGCATCACTCTACATGACTATACAATATATGTGTTTCAGGGCGAGCAGGATTGATGCTTGCCAGAACAAACCTTTTTCCAACTGCTCCTCCCGCCCCCCCTTTTTTTTTTTTTGGAGAACTCTAAGGCCTACTTGGGTTTGCAGCAGGGATTTGAAATGTAACAGACAATAGCTGTCAGGTCAGAGAGCAACTTTTGGCTGTCCTCATGGAAATCCATTCATTGGCCAAGTTACAACACTTTGAAAATCATCATTTGATCAGCATAATGCTCCGGAGAGTTTGCTATCAGCTCACTGCCACAAATTGGGAACATTCTGCCTGTCTCACTAAGCCCCTCTCACATGTCCCATGTACATCAAATATGCCCCACAGTGTCTTTCTACTGAAACAGAGAACCACAGCCACAACCTGTGGGGACAGGAGAGTCTGTTCTTCCCTGGTAATGTTCCCTCTCAGCAATTCCTGCCCTATGTCTGGAGAATTTAAAATGACAAAAAGTCTCCCCTTTCACAGGCACGGGAACTATGGGTGTGAGGTTTTACCCAGGGTCATCACTCCTGGCCTGCACCCAGGGTCCCAGCTGCTGGCCCTGCACCCACCTTTAGCTGTGGCCCAGCCTCAGCCCTTTACCCCATCTGCGTCCCCCACCTCCCAGAGCCACAGCCTTGCTCCCGGCCCCAGCTCTAAGGGGCGACTGGGGGTGCAGGAGGAGTAAGGGGTGGCACAGCTCCCCCACTCTAAAAACTGTTCCAGCGCCACTGTCCCTTCTTCTCCATAAACCGTGCTCTCCTGCTGCTGTTCAGCTCCATTTAGTGCCTCCTGAACCAAACCATTTTCTGTCTCTCCCCACTGCTGTCTAATGCACTGAAAGAGGCACAAGCACCATGGACAAAACAGAACACGATCATGTAATTAAAAACTGTTTCATAATGCGTACATACCAGGGGGCTGATTTAAGGTCACAGGGTCAATCATAATTCTGGCATTTCCTAACTTTTGAATGCTTGACTTTGCTCCTCAACAACATTCTTTAGCATATTTTTGTACGTATTGATGTTGTCTCTCATGTAACAAGGTACTATTAAGTATGTACTAATGACCTGGAAAAGTATGTTGGGGCAGGGAACAGTAAAGTGACAAAATCTGCAGATGGCACAAAATTATTTAGATCTGTCACATCTCCAGAGGGTTGTGAGGCACTTCAGAGGGAGCTAACAAAGCCAGGTGAATGGGTAGCAGGATGGTAGATGAAATTCAAGGCAAGGTAATACACGCTGGAAGAAATAACCTGAACTATTTATATACCCCTTTAAGAGTGCTAAATCAACTGTAACCATTCAGGAAAAAGAGTTGAGACATGATTTTCAGAAACAGGAGCCAAAAGTTAGGCTTCTAAGTCCATATTTAGGCATCAAAAATATGTAGCCTGATTGTCCAGAGCACTGGGTGTCCAACAGCTCCCACAGAGGTCGATGGGAGCTGCTGAGTGCTCAGTGGTTTTGAAAATGAGGCCTAATTAGGGATTTAGGAGCCTGACTCAGAGCCCACATTTTTGAAAATCTTTGCCTTGGAAGATAGTGTAGACAACTCAATGAAAATATAGCTTCAACATACAGTAGTGATCAGAAAAACCCCCAAAGATTTGAGGCTTTATTAAGAAAAAGGATAAAGAATAATAGTGACTATCTGTTGTTATATACATTGATGGAGTGGCCACATCTTCAATGCTTTGTTCAGTACTAGTCACCTCATCTCAAAAAAAGGATGGAGCAGAAATTGAAATGGTCCAGAAAAGGGCTAGAGGAATCGAAATACTTCTATATAAAGACAGATTTACCGGATTGGAAAGATTTGGTTTAGGGAGGAGTTGAACAAGAAGTGAAGTGATAGATAAACATAAAATACAGAATGGTACAGAGAAAGTCTGGTACTCCTGCTTTGTCTCACAATGAATGAAAAAGGAGACACCTTGTGACAGATATGGCAATTTCCTGCTTAGGAGACCTTACTGAATTAAGTTTAAGTACCTTTGGGGTCCACCAAATTAAATGCAAAGGGTATGTGTTATTGTGGGCTAGAATTGTATATAACCTCTCTATGGGGGAGATGTTATGGAAGGCCTGGGAGTTCAAGGACTATATTGAAAGTGTGCTAAACAAGAATGGACTTTTGGGACAATAAGAGTGAAGTGGATATCCTAGGGAGTACCTAGGGAGAGGTCAATGAAAATTCCCTACTTCCAGTTATGCAAAAACCCAGCCCTTTGAAGCTACTTCCTGAGGAGAGGGTCACTCTGCTAATTACCTTCTCCCAGAGACTGGAGATGAAAGGCCAAGATGTATAAAGAAATGGCTAAACTCCCCTGCTGGGGTTCTAGTTCTGAAATCTGAGACAGTTATGACCTGTAGTCACAGAGTGAACCCAGGTGTGGGTGTTGAAGGACTGATACCTATCAGAGCCTGAGATGGGAGCTGGGGGTGACCTCTGGTAAGCTTTCTTAGCATGTGTGTAGATTCTTTTTTGTTTTAATATGTTTGCTCTGTAGTGATTTCACCATAATAAATGTGCTTGCATTGAGGGAGCTCTGCGGTAACTTCTATATACAGCCAATATACTGGTCCTAGCTTCTGGAAATAAAGCAAAGGGCAGGTGCTGGCCTTTTAGGCAGCCTGGCTTGTTGGGGATATCCCAGTGAAATACCGAGAGCTATGCCATCTTAAAACCCCCATCAGGAGGGAGTGAGATGCGGGTCTTCACCCAAGAGAGTTGACAGCTGGGAGCCTAAAGTAGGTGCCCTTGGTGGACCACAGAGAAGTTACCCTGAAATAGTGACATACCATGAAACTGAAAAAAAATATCTATGTATCTAAAAAGGTGATATTTATTTTGTAACATATTACCTGTGGAATTCACTGCTGCAAGACATTACTTAACCTTCCCTGTGGATGCACCTTGATGTGGTAAGAAAGCTTATGTGCTCCAATAACCCTAAGAGCTATGCCAGCAAGAGCTATAACTTCTGGTAGGGCCAGCCAAGCTGGACAGATCAACAGAGAGGGACCAGATGAAAGGCAGCCCGTTGGGCCTCTAGGTTGGAAGTTGAGCAATTGGCCAACAAGCTCTCCTTATAAAAAGAGTGATCTTATAGCAACACAAAATAGCCTTGTTTGAGCCCTAAGTGACATTGGCAAAGATTCAGATTCAGAAGATACTGCATTGCTGAAACAAGTAGCTTAGTAGGATATTCAGAACAGTTTTGTCATTAATATCATTTTTTTATTATTTGTACTGTGGTAGTGTCTAGGAGCCCCAGTCACAGACCAGGACGCCAGTGTGCTAGACATGAGGAACACAGAACAAAAAGACAATCCCCATACCAACTCAATAATATTCACAAGTCCATAAGACAGGACAGAAGTGTTTACAAGATACCAACTCTCATCCTTCAAGACATAAGCCAACCACTAGGTATCTGCAAACAGGAAGAGATAGCTCTTCTGCAGAAAAGGACCTGGGGATTACAGAGGACGAGAAGCTGGACATGGGTCATCAGTATGTCTTTGTTGCCAAGAAGGCTAATGGCATATTGGGCTGCATTAGTAGGAATATTGCCAGCAGATTGAGGGAAGTGATTATTCCCCTCTATTCGGCACTGGTGAGACCACACCTGCAGTATTGCAGCCAGTTTTGGGCCCCCCACTACAGAAGGGATGTAGACAAATTGGGGAGAGTCCACAATAAAAATGACCAGGAGGCTGTGGCACATGACTTATGAGGAAAGGTTGAGGGAATTGGGCTTATTTAGTCCGCAGAAGAGAAGAATGAGGGGGGATTTGATAGCAGCCTTCAACTACCTGAAGGGGGGTTCCAAAGAGGATGGAGCTCAGCTGTTCTCAGTGGTGGCAGATGACAGAACAAGGAGCAATGGTCTCAAGTTGCAGTGGGGAAGGTCTAGATTGGATATTAGGAAACACTATTTCACTACGAGGGTGGTGGAAGCACTGGAATGGGTTACCTAGGGAGGTGGTGGAATCTCCATCCTTAGAGGTTTTTAAGGCCCGTCTTGACAAAGCCCTGACTGGGATGATTTAGTGGGGCTGGTCCTGCTTTGAGCAGGGGGTTGGACTAGATGACCTCCTAAAGTCTCTTGCAACCCAAATCTTCTATGATTCTACGATCTCCTTAAGGCATGTTATTGTAGGGTTGCCCACCGTAGAGGTGTTATATCTTCCTTTGGAGCATCTGGTAATGGCTAATATCAGAGAGGTAAGATAACACACTAGATGGACCACTGGTCTGTTCTGTTATGGCAGTTCTTATGTTACTAATCAAAATAATTAATAATGATGATGTCAGAATGATAGCTCAATAGACTCTGTGCATGTTCAAAACACAATTTAAATATTTTAATGAGGCCAGTCTGAGCAATGGACTACTTCAGTGGGTTATATAAGGTTTCCCAAAAATAATCACTTATTAACGTATTGGCATGTAAGGAAAGAAAAACTGAACTGATTCTGGAAGATTTCTGATTTTTTTTTCCATTAGCAGAACTGAGGTTAAAAAGTACAAACCAATTTGGAGAAAACAAGATTATTTTAAGCATCAAATGCATAAAGTTTCTGTTAGAGTACAAGTGGTATAAAATATTCACAGCGACATGAAGAACTTTAAAGCTTTTAAGTCATTGATTTGCTAATGCAGAAGGCAATTCTTAAACTATGGATTTGGGCTCCTATTTCAATGGAGTCTAATGTGTTCCCTTTTTAAATCCCTTTTAGTGCTTCTCAGGTGTGATATTCCTGTGACAGGATCCCTGGGTGCAGCCTGGGACCGTGGGACCGCTGTGCCCCCTAAACTCTCCAGCCTGGGCTGTCTCTTACAATGCCCTGCTAGTGACCAGCAGCAAACCCCTCCAGGAGCTGTGATCAATCAGCACACCCATCTAAAGTGCATGAACGCTCCCAAAGCCACTCATGAATCACACAGAGAAAGGCACCAGGCAAATTCCCCCAGTTCGCAGCCCTGTACCTCAGGAAGACAAGCAGTGCAAGTTTATGAATTGGTTCACCATTTCATCAGGGGAATGTGGACATACACCAGTCTCTGCAAACCTGAGCAGATTTACCACACACTTCAGGCAAACTCACTGGTAAAGATAACAGTAAAATAAATGTCTTGACTACAAAAGATAGGTTAAGTGATGGGCAAAAGGTCAGAGTTAACTACCAAAAGAAACAAAATATAAGCACGCAGTCTAAACTCTCAACCCCATTAGACTGGGCAACAACTAGATTAAGCAGCTTTTCTCACCCCACTGGATACTGCAGTTCATAGTACACAGATTTCACCCTTGAAACCTGGGCCAGGCCCTCAGTTGAAGTCTTCAGTCATTTGAATGTCTTTGTTGCTTGCAGCGTATGTGAGGGCAGGGAAAGGCCTAGCATGGGCCTGCTCTGTTCTGTGGGACCCTCAGTCCCACGTGCTTGGGGAACACAAGTCTAGGCATGTCTGGGAGCATTGCTGAGTCCTCAGGCAAGGTTAAGCAATTCCCCCAGTGTGGCCTCATCAGATGAGTCATTGAATTGTAGCTCCCTTGCTGGACAACGGAGTTGATGGTTGCTTGACACCTCACCTGGGTGTTGGCTACTTTCCTTGCTGTTGTATTTGGGGAGCTAATAATATCTGTTTGATTCCCCAACTTACAGCATGTTTTAATGATGACCATACAACACAATTTCATAACTTCATATGCACTAAAGATATACATATTTAGCTAAAACAGTGACTTTCAGCTGATCAAAACCTTTTCCCCGATATCTCACATGGCAGGCTTTGTATGCAAGATCACAATTATATATAAATGAGGAATATGGGGGTCACAGGCTGCTCCCCAATTTCTTTTCTGTGATTCATCCTAGTCTGTATTCAATACCTTATATGCCTAGTATTGTATGAATGCTCCCAAAGCCACTCATGAATCACACAGAGAAAGGCACCAGGCAAATTTTGCCACGCCATGCTACATTATTATTCAAGACTTAATTTTTTTTGAAGGATCTCCCTCCAAAATCTATAATCTGGGATCACGTGAACAGATAAAAGGTACAGAACTTCAGTATAGTCTCTGTTTCTCTAGAAGAGGCATAAAGAGGTGGCTTATGCAAAACAGAAATGGTCACTTTTAGGCAAAAGCTCCAAAAATGATGAGGGGCAAAATTGAAAGTCTTTCTACAAGACATGCTCTGAGTCTAGACCAACCACAGTTATTGGGGTAGGTAATGGTCACGAGGTCAAAACTATAGCCTGTGTTCTACACAAAATGAGCTACACTTCAAAAAGGACATAAAAAGCAACAAGCATTGGTTCTTTAAATATATTAGGAGCAAGAGAAAGACAAAGGAAGGTATAGGTCCTCTACTAAGTGGGAATGACAGCTAATAATTGAGAACATCAAGATGGCTGAGGTGTTTAATGCTTATTTTACTTCAACCTTCACTAACAGGGTTTAACTAGAAGGGGGAAGGAATGCAAGCCAAAATAGAGAAAGAACAGGTTAAAGAATATTTAGATAAGTTAGATGTATTCAAGTCGGCAGGGCCTGATGGAACTCATCCTAGGGTATTTAAGAAACTAGCTGAAGCAATCTCAGAACCATTAGCAATTATCTTTCAGAAATCCTGGAGGACGGGTGAAGTCACAGGGGACAGGAGAAGGGCAAACACCATACCTATCTTTAAAAGAGGGAACAAAGAAGACCCAGGGAATTATAGACCAGTCAGCCTAACTTTGATACCTGGAAAGATACTGGAACAAATTATTAAACAATCAATTTGTAACCACCTAGCGGATAATAGAGTTATAAAGGAATAGCCAGCATGGATTTGTCAAAAACAAGTCATGTTAAACCAATTTCTTTCTTTGACAGGATTACTGACCTAGCTGATGGTGGGAAGCAGAAGACATGATTTAACTTGATTTTAGTAAGGTTTTGGGCACAGTCCCAGGTGATATTTTCATAAGCAAACTAGGGAAATGAAGTCTAGATGAAATTACTAAAAGGTGGGTGCACAAATGGCTGAAAGACTGTACGCAAAGAGAGTTATCAATGGTTTGCTGTCAAACTGGGAGGGTGTATCTAGTGAGGTCATGCAGGGGTCAGTCTTGGGTCCAATACTATTCAATATTTTTATTAATGACTTGGATAATGGAGTGGAAAGTAGGTTTATAAAATTTCAAATGACACCAAGCTGGGAGGAGTTGAAAGCACTTTGAAGGACAGGATTAGAATTCCAAACAAACTTGACAAATTGGAGAATTGGTCTGAAATCAAGAAGATGAAATTCAATAAAGACAAGCACAAAGTACTAGGAAGGAAGGAAAAATCAAATGCACAAATACAAAATGGGGAACAATGGGGTAGGGGCTAATACTGCTGAAAAGGATCTGGGGGTTATAATGGATCACAAATTGAATAAAAGTCAGCAATGTGATGCAGTTGCAAAAAATTCTAATACAATTCCAGCATGTATTAACAGGTGTGGTATGTAAGACTTAGGAGGTAATTGTTCCGCTCTATTTGGCACTGGTGAGGCCTCAGCTGGAGTACTGTGGTCAATTCTGGGTGTCACACTTTACGAAAGAGGTCGGCAAACTGGAGAGAGTCCAGAGAGAGCAACAAAAGTGACAAGAAGTTTAGAAAACCTGACCTATGAGGAAAGGTTAGAAAAACTGGGCACATTTAGTCTTGAGAAAAGAGGAGTTGGGGTGGGGGGGAGGGACTGATAAGTCTTCAAGTATGTTAAGGGATGTTATAAAAAGGACAGAGATCAATCGTGTTCAGTGTCCATTGAAGGTAACAAGAAGCAATGGACTTAATCTGTTGCAAGGGAGATTTATCTTATATATTAGGGGAAAGGGCCATTACTCTCTGGAATAAGCTTCTAAGGGAGGTTGTGGAATCCCCATCATTGGAGGCTTTTAAGAACAGGTTGGACAAACATCTGTCAGGGACGGTCTATGTTTACTTGGTCCTGTCTCAGTGCAGAGGGCTGGACTTGATGATTTCTTGATGTCACTTCCAGCCCAACATTTCTGTGATTCTATGCACAGGCTGGACTAGATGATCCTAATGGCCCCTTCTGGCCTTAAAAATCTAAGAATCTGTGAAAAATAATAATAATGAGTAATTACATAACACGGCAACATCACACTCAGAAGCCCAAACAGATCAGAACAAGACCAAAATAAATGGCAAGAACTGGTGGTGCCATATGCCCCTGGGGGTCCAGGAGGATACAGAAAGAAAAGACAATAAGTATCAAAGCACTGTAAAAGCATGACCATCTGTCTTGGTCACCGTGCAAGAGGTATGTTTTGGGCTGGAAGGATTCTGTTCTAAGTTGATGATGTTTTCATTCAGCTGAGGGCACATACAGCACGTTTACACTGCAGCTGAGAACGTGCCTCCTAGCCTGGCTAGACAGATCCATGCTACCTTTGTTCAAGCTAGAGCTCTAAAAATAGCAGTGTGGACCTTGCGGTTCTGGAGGAAGTTAGCAGCTACTCACCTGAGTCAGCTGCCCACTGGCTTGCTTCCAGCTACAATGCAGACATACCCATATATATATTCTGCAATTTCTCAAAAATATCATGTTTTGGAAGAATGAACACAATTTCCCAGAGCTACAGAAATGTAGGTCTGGAAGGGGCCTTGATAGGTCATCTAGTCCAGTCCCCTGC
Source organism: Chelonoidis abingdonii (assembly GCF_003597395.2). Classification (NCBI taxonomy): domain Eukaryota; kingdom Metazoa; phylum Chordata; order Testudines; family Testudinidae; genus Chelonoidis; species Chelonoidis abingdonii. The sequence continues at coordinate 133,258,829 of NC_133774.1, forward strand.
ACTGAGGTAGCACTAAGTATTATCCAGACCATCCCTGACAGGTATTAGTCTAATCTGTTCTTTAAAACCTCAAATGGCAGAGATTCCACCAGCTCCCTAGGTAACTTGTCCCAGTGGTTAACTACTCTCACAGTTATGAAGTTTTTCCTAATGCCTAACCTAAATATGTCTTGCTGCAACTTAAGCCCATTGCTTCTTGTCCTGTCCTCAGTGATTAAAGAGAATAATTTATCACCTTCCTCTTATAACAATCTTTTATGTCCCCCACTCCTCCTTCTCCAGACTAAACAAAACCATTTTTTTTTTCAATTTTCCTCCTAGGTCATGTTTTCTAGACCTTTAATCATTTTTGTTGCTCTCCTCTGGACTTTCTCCAATTTCTCTATATCTTTCCTGAACTGTGGCACCCAGAACTTGACACAGTACTCCAGTTGAGGCCTTATCGTGTTTTGCTTACAACACTCCTGATAATACATCCCAGAATGATGTTTCTTTTTTGCAATAGTGTTGCACTGTTGACTCATATTTAGTTTGTGATCCACTATAATTCTCAGATCCTTTTCTACAGTACTGCCTCTTGTGCAGTTATTTAACATTTTGTATGTGTGCCATTGATTATTCCTCCCCAAGTGGAGTATTTTGCATTTGTTCTTATTGAATTTCATCCCATCTATTTCAGACCTTTTCCCTAATTTGTCAAGATCATTTTGAATTCTAAACATCCAAAGCTCTTTACAACCACTCCCAGCTTAGTATCATCCACAATTTTTTTCACTGTATTCTTTATGCCATTGTCCAAATCATTTATGAAGATATTGAATAGAACCAGACACAGAGCAGATCCCTCCAGGGCCCCATTCAATATGCCCCTGCAGCTTGACTGAAATATCAATAACTACTTTTGAGTATGGTTTTCCACTCACCTTGTAATAGGTTCGCCAAGGCTCCTAGTTTGTTTATGAGAAGGTCATGTGAGACAGTATCAAAAGTATCAATTACAGCAGCACAGCGATCCCGCTGCAGCCGTTTGCTTTAAGGTCTCCCATGTACCTGCTCTATGCTGGCGGAAAAGAGCTTTCCTGCCAGCATAATTAAACCTCTCCCAATGAGCGGCGGTAGCTATACCGATGGGAGATGCTCTCCCACTAACATAGCGCTGTCCATCCTGCTGCTTTTGTCAGTGAAACTTATGTCCGTCAGGAAGGTGTTTTCTGGCTTTTCAGAAACAGCGTCACTGGAATGTAATAGGAGGAAAGTCTCATTTTGTTCTCCACCCTTGCTGGGCTCAAAATGGCTGAAGGCATTTTGCTTGAACTTTGGGGAGTCGGGTGCGGAAGGGAGGAATTTGACTTCACACAGAAACTGAGCATCAAAAAATTAACCTTAAAATGTTGTGTGAAAACAGGGGGTTGGGACGTAAACTGCTTTGTAACCATAATTACAGCAGGCATAGCCTAGCACACGCATCATGTATACTATATGTATCACCAGATACAGCATAAAGGCAGCACAGAGCACTGCCATATGACAAATCCAGATTCAGGCAGTATAAAAGAGAGTTATTTCCCCATTGTGATAAAAAAAAAAGCCCGCTATTAAGAAGGTATAATGTGTTCAGGCAAGAAACTATTGACTTGTCTCTTAAAGCAGGCACCCTGCTCTCACGATTGTGCAACTATGTTTAAGAAAGGAAAGCAGAACAAAATGGGCTAATTAGAAGTTGGTAAGGTGGCAATCTTCTTATAAACACCATGGATCAGCCGTTCTCTACTTGGGTGGCACAACCCCTCTTCCAGATGTCCAGGAGTCATGAGTACTGTGCCCTTCCCATATTGCTAAGGAAGGAGGTCCTGATCTGGAAGAGTTTGAGAACCACTGCAACAGGCAGATTAGACTCATGATAGTGAATGCTGCAAACAGCTGGAAGAAGAAGTAAAGCAGTAAAAAAACAAAGAGAGGGGACATTCACCAGAAAGAGCATAGGCCATTTTTTAATGATCTGTGAGAAAATCTAATATCCTGAGTCCCCCTGCTGGTTGTATGGGGAATTCTCAGGTAGTAACTGACCAAAGAGATCACCATCACTCAGGGAAATGCAAAAAACAGACACAAAAAATGTCCTGTAGAATACGGACAAACTCCTTCACTCAACTTTGCCTAGTTCTGAATCTCTGCCCATCTGTAGGGAGATATAATAAAACAACCTGACTGGAAAGAATAATGAAAAAAATCAAAATGATTAAATTGATTCCCCACTTTATTTCTGCCTTTTATTCGTGTTTTATTTATTCTAGCAGGAAGTTATTAGTTCCATTCACACAGTTCTCTTTGCAAAGTGTTTTATCTCATCAGCTTTATGAATATCCAATATCTCTATAGTACATAAGTACGTCAATGATTAAATAAAACTAATATCAAAGTAGGCTTTTGCTGGAATCTCTGAAAGAGCAAATTTGCTATTCATCAGGGAACAAGAAGAATGTAAATTCCTTAATAAACTTGCCCAGAGCTGGGTACAAATGGCCAGTGGCTGTTCCCGTGAGATGATAGTGAAGTGAGTTGTGAGAGGGGAGGTCTTGATCTAAATGGACAGTTAAACACACCATAAAAACCATCTACAGTCATCACTCATCTTGACACTATTCAGCATCTCAGTTGGCAGCCTGGGAGGAGTTGCCAAGGCTGGAATGGGTACACAGATTGGCACTGGATTTGGACTCTACAATTCTGTGCCAAAGGCTGCAGACAGAGCTTTGTGACTGGCTCTTCCTCCTTCCCCCACCAATCCTTGAGGAGCGAAAACATTGCAAAGATTTTGAAAGTTCTCACAGGGGGTGCTCGTACAACAACACCAATACACAGAGTCCTCTTCCACTCATACCTTCCTCTGTGTATCATCACAATCATACCAGTTTTCTCATCCCATCCCTGCCCTGGAAGGTTAAAACTGGAGGATTTCTCTTTGCAAAGGCAGTTTTTGTGATGTGCACACCTGAGACTGAGACTACCTGAGACTGAGACCATCAATTAGCCATAACATGGTAACATCTTCCAATCACTACCAGCCTATCCTAATTTAGAATTAGTAACTTAGGGCTGGTCTACATTACGGGGGGAAATCGATCTAAGATACGCAACTTCAGCTACGTGGATAGCATATCTGAAGTCGAAGTATCTTAGATCGAGTTACCTACCGTCCTCATGGCGCGGAATCGATGTCCACGGCTCCTCCTGTGGACTCCGCTACCACCGTTCGCGTTGGTGGAGTTCCAGAGTCGAAAGGAGCTCGTTCAGGGATCGATATATCACGTCTAGATGAGATGCGATATATCGATCCCCGAGAAATCGATTGCTACCCGCCGATACAGCCGGTAGTGAAGACATAGCCTTAGAGGTGGAAGACAACCTCTCCCTCATTACAAAACTCTTGAGTCATCCCAGCCGTATGGAACAAAGTTTAAATGCCCACAACAAACATGGTGACTTATGTTATTTCTGCTTTACTCCTCTTCCCTCTGTTCAAAGACGCCAAGTACAGGAGACTCCTAGACTTTGATTTAATCTAAATGTTTATTAGACTTAAAAGCTCACATAATGGTGCTAAGGCTCTGCTGGGGCCAATGACATACTCCAAGGGTCATGGCTCCACATTCTAAAACCATTAGCCTGGGGGGAATGAAACTGTTTTCCATGCCCCTGTGACTTCCTTACATCTCTTGTGTGCTGTTTGTCCATCCCACACCATTACACAAAACCTGTTACCACAGTTCCCAGTTTCTGAAGTGCGAGGTCTGAATTCTCATGAGAGAACAGCATTTGTGTTCTCATGAAGTCAAATGGAACCGCTGATTTGGAGGAAATGTCGCTGTTACAATACAGAATCAAAGATTTATGTTTTAAATGGGCAGCAGCTAATATCAAGAGGAAATAGATATATTACAAATAAGGAATTTCCAAGCAGCTAATAACCTTTCCCTACCCACCATATCCTAGGATACATTTAAGGTTTAAGCATAACATATACATTGAAAATAGCAGAAACATCTGGGGTTTATTACAACACCACTTTGCTAGTCCAGTGCATTGTACTAATCCCTGCGGGCCAATGCTCACCCTTGACCTGCCAAACACGATTACCGCAGTCAAGCAACTTCCCCATGCTCCACAGCTGCTCTCCTTCCCCCACTCCCATGAACAGACATTAGAGCTACTATCCTATAGCAACCAATCCAGAACTTTGGTTGCCATGGTCACTGCATGGGCTAAAAGATACAATCACATGGATGATCAGTGGAGTAATTTTGCCAGCAATGCTGGGGGGGAGGGAAGATACACAGACCCCCATAATGCTACTAGACTCTTGCCTCCCGATCAAAGAGCCCAGAGGTGTAAATCCCCTCCTTCTCTCTTATGCTCATGTGGCTCTACACACCTCCGGTGACTCTTCCTTCCAAATCCCCAGCCATTCCCTCCTCTCTGGGCAGAGTACTCCCTTCGCCCCTAAGCATCACTCATGCCTAGCACAAGTGAGAGCAGCTCCTAGTGTCAAGAGGTGGCAACATAGCTGCCTTCTCCAGATGAGCCCAGCTGGCAGGAGAACTCAGGTGAGCAGTGCCGGGTAAAGCAGCTACAGAAACTCCACTCTGCTTCCCACTCAGCAGTTGGGGTGGGGGCAAATTTGGAATGTTCACATTCAAGCTATTTACCCCTGCTTACTTTACAGGCACTGAGGAAGTCCCCCTCCATTCTGAATACTCCCACCCCCCTCCCCACCCCCAAACAGGTATTTGGGCTAACTGTTCTAGCAATATTACATCCATTTCCAAGGATCATCACCGTCCTTCAGCTTTCCCTCCTAGATTAAAGTGCCTTGATTAAGTGCTCTCTTCATTTTGGTGGTGGACCCTTGAACCTTATGCCAATTACAGTATTCTGTCCAATTTGTCTTGCAGGATAATTTGGAGAAGTGAATTTCTAAAAATAAGCCTGAGGCGTCTTGCTTTTTAAAAGTTCCATGTCTCAATAGCTTGGTAAAACCTCTGTGTTAGAAGTAATGATACTTTCACTTTTTGTCTGTGTATGTTAAATTCAGCCCGCTGATCAATTGAAATGTCTTCTTGGAGTTATGCCATGGTAATAGAAATGTGCATTTAGAGAATAAATGGAATTGATTCTCTGCTGGTATTAAGGGGATATCTAGATGATGTATTTAAATGTAACCTCGATCCCTCTCTGAAGAAGCATCTGGCAATTCTGGTTTTGGATCTCCACAAAAACTTTATGAGGTCATGCGTTTTCCCTTCCCCCATTACTCCTGGCAGGAACTTTTACATGCAGCATGCTCAAGGAAGAGGCTTTATGGGAAATTTAGATACTAGTGCTTGTGAAAAAGACACAGTAAGCACCCAGACACTAACCCAGCCCTAAATTGGCAGCATGATAACAAGGGGCCCCCTCAATGAGTGATACATGGGCCATTCCCTCTGAAGCTCATTCCCTTCTCTCCCAACTCAAAAAATCCTTCAGTGCTTCACTTTCCTTTCTCACCTCAAAAAAATCAATCAAATCACACCCCAGATCCATCCAAAACTCCCCACACCTCAGACCCGCCCACCTATCCATGCCCCCCTACCTCATTATGAGCTTCTCTAGGCAGCTCCCCTATCAGCAGCATCTCACAGAGACAGCTGTTGGGTCACTCTGTAGCCTCTAGCTATAGGACGGCTGAGAAACAGGTACCCTCTGGGAATGGTGGGCTGGGTGGGGGCTTGGGAATATTTGCTGCCTGTAGTGAGTGGGTCAGCCCAACCTCTTCTCCCCTAGCTGGGTCAGGGGAGGAAGGGAGTCCTCCCTGGCTTGCAGAAAGGGGATCTAGACTAATGGAGGGAAAGGGTCTTTTCTATCTTGTGTGAGAGAATTGGGGAGGAGGAAAAGGGGAGATTAGTGCTAGTGCTACTGAACAAACATGAATCCCCAGCTAACTAATGGGAGAAAAGCCCTGCATTCATATTCTGCAAGTATATTCCTTTACCTGGGTTATTGGTTTTATCTTATCTGCTCAAAGTTTATAGCATCAACATAAATGGGTGCAAAGCAGTTTTATTAATGTAACTGGCCTGATAACCATATTCCAAGCACTTGGTGCCTCAAGTTGTTACTTATTTTACAACAACTTCAAAGCATTTTACCGGTCTTGTTTATTCTGTGCCTCTTTGGGATCAGAAATGGACTCTGACTTTTTCCAGGAAACTGACAGGCCCTGGTTAGAGAAGAAGCCTTTAGTTACACATTTGCCATGAAACAAGACAATCCAGTGACACCTGGTGTTCCGTTAATTTGTCAAGGGAGTTCTGAACCAAATGAAGTTTTAAAAAAAGGAAACTAGCTATTCATAACATTCGAACATTCCCCTGTTGGGAGCTGATTTCTGCTTTTCTAGAGAGAATTGACTTCCGAAGACTATCAAAAGAACATACATTAGTCAAAGATTTGTTCCTTGCTAAGAGTTAATATGGAAATAAAAGAGTTATTTGGGAAAAATACACTGGTCTCTCGCAGCAACCTTTATTTTTCTTATTTACGGACAGCAGCGCTTTCCAAATCTGTGCCATCCAGCTGTTAGCAAATTTCACAGAACCAATCCCTAAGGGGACTTGTCCATAAAAGCTCCAGCATTTTTATGTAACCACAAATTAAATACGGCTTAAATAAAAAGATGCACTTTTTCCTGACACATCCCTGGTGGAGGAATTCTATGATGTAATAACATTCTAGGAGGGCTTAAAGGCCAGGCACACTTACAACTGAACTAACTCCTCTACTTGCTGTAATTGTGATGAACAAGTTTTTGCACCTGTTTGCGCATGCCTTAAATCTGCACTAACAACTCTGGAAAGGTGAAACATTTTGCCATTTCTTTGCAACTCCTAAAAAAGTCAAGATAGAATGAGAAACTGCAGTTTCTTACTTTGCAGAGCCTGAGAATAAAATGACAAAGGTGCTGAAAACACCTGAATATCTAAAACCACTAAGAATACACAAATTCCACCTGTAAGTCAGGTTAACTATTAACATAATGAAATAAGTATCAACATTATTGTTTCTCTTTCTCCTCCTTATCTGCTGTTGCCCCAGAGGAGACCACACACAGAGCCTCAAACCAAAAGCATGAAGTCCGACCTAATTTCTTTCAAATGTTATGCTTGAAACACTGAAGTTTATTCACTGTTTTAGTTTAAATGGCTAATTTCCTTTTTTCTTGTTCCCCGGCTCATTTAGAGCTAGGTGCTGAGATCACCCATAGACTCTCACAGAGGATGGAAGGAGTGTAGACCTCTTTCAACAGGACTCCACTCTATCTCCAGCCTTTATGAACTAAGGCCTCAATCCTGCAAAATGCTGAACACTGTGGTCCATCTAGCAGAGCAATTAAGTACGTGCTTAACTTTAAGCATGTGAGTAGTCCCATTGAAGCTAACAGGAATATTCATGTTCCTTACAGTTAAACGTGTGTCTAAGTGCTTGGCTCTTTGCGGGATCCAGCCTTGAGACCTCTGCACTTCTCCAGCAGGGGGATGAGGAGGGAAACGTGGAACTGTGCAATTGCAGTGGATCAAAATTCTCTGCAGAGGGGAGGAGAGAGCTGGGCCCAGTGCTTTCCCTATGCTCTGTACTGGTGGCACTGGTCCAGCTGTGCCGAGAGCGTGCCCAGCCAGGGCTGAGCATTCCATCCCACAGCTCACTGAGAAAATCTTTGATGGGGGCTTGCCACCTCCCATAATCAGCAACAGCAGATTCCTTTCCTACAGTGGGGCATGAAGGCCCCTGGGAAGCACCACACAACTGTGGACCGAGTGAATAGCACTGGAGCTAATTAGCACCACAATCCATTCTTTGCCACTTCTGGAAGCAGTCCAGAGCTTTTCCCTGTGGCCGGCCTTTTGCCCGGGAAGAGATGGGAACAATGAGAACAGGCTCTATTTTACCCTCCTTATCTGGCCTCTTTGTGCTACTCAGAACCTGGTCATTAGCATCACAAGTCAGCAGCGATCTCCCCTGGGGCAGAGGAGCGGCTCAGCTGGTGTAACGCAGCAGAGCTGGGTCCTATGCCAACTGCCTCATCCTGGCACAGTGGGCAGGAGGTGGCATGTCAGTAGCTCTCCACTGATGGGGCCAGGGCAAGCTGGTATTAAGCTACAGCAACCGAGGCTGCTCTAACTCATGTGGACACTTGGGCAGCTTGAGAAAGGAGTTGTTACTGGTGCTCACCGACCTCCCCATATGTGCTGAGCAGGTCTTGATGCAGGAAAGAGTCTGGACTAATCATTTTAACTTTTGGCATCCAAAGACCTGGACACCTTAGGAATATGAGTTCAGAACTAGGTACCATAAACAGGGCAGCATGAGAAGATGAGGTGTCAAGATGCTTTTTGGCTATTGCCAGCACTGAAGTACTGACCAATAAAAACACTCAAGAAGCATCTGTGCATCTGAAGAAGTGAGCTGTAGCTCACGAAAGCTCATGCTGAAATAAATTTGTTAGTCTCTAAGGAGCTACAAGTACTCCTGTTCTTTTTGCGGATACAGACTAACACGGCTGCTACTCTGAAAGACGCATGAAGGTACTCATGGTTTTTCATCTAAGTAATGTGCTGCCTTTCCTTAATCAATGCTACAACTCAGGGGGTCAGATTTAACCCGCATGACAACTCCACAGGAAACCTTAACACACACCACAAGGGTTAATAGAGACTAGCTTTGGGTAAATTAAAATAATCCAACCTCGGATTTGACTGCAAACATCAACACTTTCCTCCTTTAGCCAGAGCTGGGAATTGACTTCTGTGTTGCCGCTATTGCCAATGAAGTGCACTGAAGGAGCAGAGACAGAAATCAGAGCTGGTCATAAAGAGTTTTACAAAACTGCATCAGGATTTAGCTGCCTTTCTGTTTGCTTGCTGCGTAATGTGCGCTAGTGATGGTTAATGAGTGCCTTCCAAAGGACAAAAGAAAGTAGAAAGAAGATGGGGGGGAGATTTGGGAAAGATGCAGGTTTGTTTGCTGTGTGATAGACCCCGGCCAGCTGGGAAGAGCAGAGTAGTAGAAGGGAGATATACTGGCCACTGGATAAGCAGTTTTCTGTTCCCTGAGTGACCAGAGCAGGGGCTGCTCCAGGCTAATGAGAACACCTGACTCCAATTAACCTGCTAAGAGTCAGGTGAGGCTCTTAAGCACCTGACTCTAATTAAGATCCCTCTGATGCTATAAAAGGGCTCACTCCAGTCAGGCCACGGGGGAGCCAGAGGAGAGGAAGTGCGTGTGAGGAACTGGGAGCAAGAGGTGTGCAAGAAGCTGAGGGTAAGCAGGCATACTGCTGGAGGACTGAGAAGTACAAGCGTTATCAGACTCCAGGAGGAAGGTCCTGTGGTGAGGATAAAGAAGGTGTTGGGAGAAGGCCATGGGGAAGTAGCCCAGGGAGTTGTAGCTGTCGCACAACTGTACCAGGAGACACTCTAGACAGCTTCAGTCCACAGGGCCCTGGGCTGGAACCAAGAGTAGAGGGAGGGCCTGGGTTCTCCCCAAACCTCCCAACTCCTGATCAGACACGGGAGGAATTAACCTGGACTATGGCTTCTACCAGAGGGGAAAGTCTCTGGGCTGTTTCTTGACCCCCGGGGTGAATCTGTGAGGCGAGCAAATCTGCCAGTAAGCGCAGGACCCACCAAGGTAGAGGAGGAACATTCTCACAGCTGTTACATTCAATACCAAAGCCAAAGAGGCTATTCAAATATCATTTTCAGGATGAGGACTAGATGGGTCACACACTGGATTGGTAGGGGCACACAGATGGTTGGTAATGAATGGAAGTAGGAACCTCCTGATCATTGAGGCTTGTCTACATGGGAAAATTGCACCAGTTTCACCTCAGGTTTGAATTTAAACCAGGTCACTTACACCAGTGCAAATCCAAGAGTAGACACTTCTATTTCAATTTAAGAGTGTCTTATTTTGATTTAGTTTAAGTCGATTGGGAATAAATTTAAGATAAATCAGAATAAGAGTGTCCACACAGGGATTTGTGCTAGTTTAGCTAAATTGGTTTAAGATCTGATTTAAGGTAAACCAGTGCAACTTTCCCATGGAGACAAGGCCTTAGACCCAATGGGAGGAGTGAAAAATGGCCTAATCCTGCAAATATATAAGCATGTGAGTAACTTACTTATGTGAGTATTCTCATGGATCTTAATGGAACAATTCATATGGGTACAGTTACTCAGTGCTCACATGTTTGCTAAATCAGGCCCAAAGGCATTTCAATCGACAGCTTTTAGGAGATCTATGTCAAATCAATTGGAGGTCTTAGTCCACTTTAGAAGAAAAGTCACCCAAAACACTATAGGAGGCAATTGGCAGAGAGTCCAATGACTGAAAGGATACTGCACTCTCCCTGCCCAACTTCCCTTCAGGTTGTCTGCCAAGGACAGGGCCAAGATGGATTTGCTATGCAGTGGGAGGGTTCTGTACCTCTTCTGGGGGCAAAGTGAAGACGCTGAGGAGAGAGAGAACCTAAGTCTCCAGCACTGTCAAGCTGCTCACTCCCATAAGCATTCATTCAGGAGACTTCCAAAGGAATCAACGGGAGCTGCACATACACTGCCTGATGCTGTGGCAGAGCTGCCATTAACAGCAGAGGTGCAGGATCCAGCCGACAATACTCGCTGAAAGTCAAGGGAATCTGCCTTTGAAAATCTCTCCCTCACTTTTTTTTTTTAATTTAGTTGGTGCTCAGAGGAAAGAAGAGAGGGAAAGAAATGAACCACAGCACTGATGTATTTACTCCAACATCCATAGGCTAAAATGCCTAAACTGAGGAGTGTTTTCCCTGAATCAAGACTGGCTGACTGGGCCCAAAGGCAGGAGGCATGTGTAGTGACTGAGAAGTAATTCATTTGAAGTAATGCCTAATTTCAAGCAAGAGTGACCAGATGGTCCCCTTAGATCCACTAACAAAGGAGACATTCCACATGTGGTTCCCACCAGCCATGCAATGAAGGGGGCACTCAGTTGCCACTCTAATGCTATTCCCCTTCCCCGCCACCCACAGAAGGAACACTACAGGAGCTTCAGGGAAAGGGGAGGAGATTGAGCCATAGCAATGAAGCTGTGAGGAGCCAATCCTGGTCAGAAGGCACATTGTCTCTGTATGGATGTCCCGGAATTTTCTCAGAACCCTTGGGATCAGCATGAATCTCTGGGAATCCTCTTGGCTAGGGGGTGGGCCAAATGGATTTTCCACACCTCCTCCACTAAGCCCCCTGACTGTGATTATCCAGGACCAATGTTCAACAGAAACAGAAAACTCAAATAAGAAGAGACACGGTGTTGAGTTAAAAGAATATATTTTTAAAATTCCTTTTAACTAGCAACATTCTTTAACCCAAAGGAACTATCCAGTTGCTATATGCTTCTGGCATGTCTCATAGCCTGGGCAAGGAAACTGTGTTAGCCAGTGTGACTCTGGGGCTCTCCTCTGTTAGCACAACACACCAGTGTTTGTATTTACTCCCTCATATGCTTCGATGCAATTAGTGTAGACAAAAATAATTCCTAGATCAAAATATATCTAGGAACAGAAACAACTGGAGAAGCCAGAGCTGATGGAGGCACAGAATTCAATCTGGCAATGATTCACAGGGTTTAAGACCAGAAGGGGCCATTATGATCATCTAGGCCGACCTATATACTACAAGCCGCTAATTACAGCATCATGCCCATAACTTGTCTTTGCGTAACAGCGTATCTTCCAAAAATCCATCCAGTTTATCTAAAGACTTCAGGTGGTAGAGAATCCACCACATCCCTTGTTAAGTGGTTCCAATGGTTAATTACCCTCACTGATAAAAATGCTGCACCTTTTTTCTAGTCTGATCTAGTTACCAGTCATTTCCTGCATCCTCTGAAAGCCCCGCCTGAATGGAGTGTTTTGCCCATGGTTCATTGGCAGTCTGCCCTTTCCAAGGACAGGTATGACTAGCAGCTTTCAGCGTCTGGTGGTCTGATTTTTCAATAGTCTGGTTCATCTCTATAGAACAGATTGACACTTCGGCAGCTGATCAAGCTGCAGATGTCTGGTTGTGACTGTTCACGTGCAGCAGTGCAGCCGAGAACAGTGGTGAAAAGCCGATGCTGGCAAGGCTACAATACTGAATATGACAATGTTCTGCTTTCAGTCTCCGTCAGCCGTGCTAACTCTGCCGTGGTAAAACTGCCAGGGGAGGAAAACTCTGTGAGGTTCCTCCTCATGGAGCTCCTCATCGTCTGGATGGGTGGGAGCTGTTGTTGTTTGGAGTGCGCCAGGGACTTAGACCACAGGGGGAAATGGCAGGAAGCCAGAAATATCTATGCCTTTGCAGGTCTCTGGCACCACACTGACACTCCCTGGCAGTGCAGGTCCAATGCAGCTTCACTGCCAGGATCTCCTCTGACTGCTGCTGCCCCAGAGCAGAGTTCCCATCACAGAATTGGGTGAGAGAACAAGGTGCCTTCTCCCTGACACACCTACTTCTTTTCTCACCCCTCCCCACGAATCCCCAGAACCGAGATAGCCCTGCAACACCCCTTTCTGTGCAAGGAGGGGGAGATCCACATTTAGAGGATCCTTCTATGTGCCAATGTTTAGGGCTTGATCTGGACCTATGTTACTTCCAGGTTTGTAAAGCTATCTTCACATACTGGGAAGGCAGTGTGGTCTAGTGGATAGAGCATTAGCTCAGGAGTCAGGAAACCAGGATTCTATCCAGGCTCTACCACTGACCTGCCATAAGATCCTGGGCAAATCGTTTTCCCTCTCATTTTCCCATGCCTTTATCTGTTTAGATTGTAAAGTCTTTGGGACAGAAGCTGTCCAGCAGTACGGAATATTACACTCAGCTGAGATTCTAGGTGCTACCATAATGCACATAACTGCAATATACCCAATGCAGTTCCAATCTACAGGCAAAACTGCATTTGCACAATAAGAGGTCATACTTTATACTTTATAATAACTAATATACATTTCCCAAATATAATACAAAGACTAGGACTGAAAGCTGCATTCAATGATATTTCAATACACAGTGGAGACTACCATTAAGAAACACTAAGCAGCCTACCACCAACAGAATTGTTAGATTTCTCCTAAAATACCAATTTATGAGATTGCTTCCTGCAGTACTTGATTTAAAATCTAGCTTTTCTGTCATTAACCACCCATGAAATCCTCCTTCAAGCATCCCTGCAACTGTATTTCACCAGGACTTTCAGTTTATTCCTCGCAAAATCTACACATGAAGTTGTAACATTTATTCTTCATGGGGTGGGGGGGTCTCGCCCATTAGCTGTACAATAATATAAACTGCTGTGCAGGTAATCAGTAAACAAGATGAAGGCTACTGCCACATGAACAAGCTGTTAAGTGGGGCTGAACATGAATAAAAGTCCCAAACACCAAACCTAGATCAGCCTGATCTGGATTGCCTCTTCTTATGGAGATGAAAGGGACAATCAGCCCAGCGGGGCTGACAGGCAGACAAGGCATTAAAGAAATGACCCCAAACAAACAATTTCAACATTGAATTGTGCTTACTTTGTTTAGTCCTTTGGGGACCTGGCTCAATATCCAGTTGGCCCATATACAGGGCCAAATTCTGTAACTCTTTCTCAGCCTTGCCAGAATGAGGATTGTTCAATTTGGCCCCTACTGACCAATCCACATAATGGGGTATGTTCACACAGCCAGCAGAAGCGAGTCTCCCAGCTTGGGTCCACAGACTCAGGCGTGTGTCCTACAAATAGCTGTATCACAGAAAGAGCTCAGGCTCCGAGACCTATTATTAGAGCGCTAGTGTGAGACCTACTAGCCCCGCTCTGTTAACCCTGGTGGCAGGGTCCCTCCTGCAGGCTGTGTAGATGTACCTAGAGTGTCTATTTTCCCAGAAATCCCGGGGAACTCCCACACTCCCATAAGAGTTATGCCAGTATCAATGAATAAACGGGTGCCAACAGGATTTTGTGCGCTGAATGACACAAGTGAAGCAGGAGTAATTATTCCACAGGATCCACAAGTTGACATACCAGAGAAACACGGACGTTCAAGACAGTGGGTTTACCAAAAAGTTCCCGGTTAGTTCTAAGAAAATTTGTCACTATATTCCCAGCATTCCCTAATTGGATTTTTTCCCCCTTAGCAGACAAAGCAGCTCCAAATACCAGAGGGGAAATGAAAGATGGGAATGAGAAAAGGACAGTACAGTATGTTCATGAACATCTCTATGACCTCACACTGAACTTTTCATATTCATGTCACTTAGGAGCAGAGCAGAGTACATGCCAGGACCTGGGATTGCCTCTCCCAGTTCACCTGCGCACACAACTTTGACACTGCTGCACTTCCTAACTCTTAGAGGGTTGCTCAATCAAAGCTGCCACTTTTGCACAGCTTCCTGCCATGTTAAGATGCTCATAAAATACAAATAAAGTCAAAGTACTAAAAGATCTTACTAAAACATGCCCTGTCTCCCACACAGCTACACCGAAAGCTCAACAGCTGTCTGGAGTAGGCAGCTGCCTGCCTGTTGAAGCTGTGAAATGAAAGGTTTGGGATATTTTGGCAAACATATTCAGGGCCAAATCCTGCAGTCCTTCTCAAGCCATGCTCCCATTGACTCCAAGGGGAGTTCCGTCTAAGGAGAGGCCCTGCTTGACTTCTGCCACCAATTGCCAGGCCTTCCTTTCTTACAGAAATATTTCTGACACACAGAAACAGCGATTGTCACCGCTCTCTGCACTTCACTGGCACTAGAGAGGGAAGACATGAGACGACAGGACGGATCTCTCTCACGCCACAGGACACAAGCTGACAACTGAGTAAACTTCAAGGCAGGAGAATTTTGGATAGAAAGGAAGGTGAATTTTCCCAATATAAAACCCCACCCTGCTGAGCCACGACTTGGAAATGACCATTACTGAAGTCTAGTCCTCAGCACCTTCTACTCATGTTGTGCTGCGGATCTGAGCAAAATTAGATATACATTATATCCCCATCAAAGCCTAACGTAACAGGAAGAGAGACTCCTGGAGAATGGGCCAAGATTATGAAACTCTTTCCCCGCCACCCCCCACGCAAAACTAGATTTACATTTCTGAAGCCAAAGACTGGTGATTTATTCCAAACCACTATTCTGCCTCCCCACACACACACCCTCAAATACAGTGGAAGCCTCAAGTCTAGGGCTGGCCTTCAGGACGCTGAGAGTAACACAGAAGTGAGACGTTGGGATTTGTGAGTAGTGCTCTCAGAGCACCCTCTAGTGGCCACAGAGGAACACCATGGGAGTAGCTAAATTAGAGGAGTAGAAGAATTCAGGATTAATGGCATCCAAGGATGTACTGGAAAAAAAAAACAAAAAAACCCAGGACCTCACTTGAACCAGCCTTCATCTAAAAGCATCACCATATCAGTATATCAGATTATAGTCCCCGTGGCAAATACTGACTAAGAGGGGTGGGTAAGTGAGGGGACAGCTCATGTTTTAAAACAGAAATTACAGAGTGGGCATGGCTTTGAAAAATTGTACCCCCCAAAAGAATGAACAAATATTCTCTCTTCTCCCTTGACAAAAAAACAATTTATAATTTACACACATCTTTGCTGGAAGTCCTTTTAGGTATGTTCTTTCTGAAAACATTATTTCCCAATGTCTTTTGCTTATAATCAGGTAAAAGGAAACTTCTGGCAAATACTTTTCATTCAGATAAGGTTTAAACATTGCAAACATTCTCTATACTTTTGAAGTTTATTGATACAACTCTTTTTTCTGTTAACATGACCAATTAATGAAGATTGATCATTTTTTCTTTTTTTCACATTTCTTGTTTTTCCATAGCCAAGCTCTGTTAGTGTTATGGTAGCAACTAATTTCAACGAAATGTTAAATTATTATTAATTTGTACTGTCACAGCATTTAAGAGTCCTACTCACCCACAGACCAGGACCCCACTGTCCTGGGCACTATACAAACTCAGAACTAAAAGAGGATCCCTGCCCCAAAGAGCTAAAAGTCCCATTGTGCTTCAACTACATTCCTATTATTTTTCAATTGCAACCCTCACATTAAAACCATATTTAGCTTAGATTTTCTCAGGCTGGAACAAACTAATTCAGAGTTGCTCAAAGAGAATTCTGAACTGGAGAAGGGAGTAATTTAGGGTTAACTGAAGCACTTGAAGTGCATTCATGGGGTTCTTTGTACAGCTTGAATGACTCACACAAATATTGACACTTGGTTTGTTTTCTTGTATCATAACGGAACATGATAAACTATCAGTGCTGTTAAAGTTGCATTCACTCTTGTTACTTTTGGAATGTTAACAAAACACTGATTTGGTAAGAATTCATAGCATTTCCAGAACTTCTGACATTTGCGACATTAGTGTTCTTCATTGTTTGGCTCTCAGTTGCAAGCACCTGCCCCAAAATACTATAGGACATTTAGGGCTAGATTTTTAAAAGAGCTCAAGACTAGATTTTCCAGGACTCAGCAACCTCAACTAGTGGGTCCTGATTTTCAAGACAGTGCAGTTCCCATTTAGGTACCTAAATAACGCTCAGATTTTCCAACATGCTCAGCATTCAGCAGCTCCAACTGTGACACTTGTGACCAGATTTTCAGAAGACCAGATTTTCAGATTTTGACATCTGGCCACATACTTTGGGGCCTAGATGGGGACCTCAGCTAATCCCAGACTGAGAGTGTTGAGTTCAACCCCTTATCATCCCAGCTAGCATTCATAGGTGTTTGGAGGTTTCATACTGTTTTACACCAATTTATGTTTTCTTTCTGTCTCAACTAGTGCATTTGCAGTAGTCTCAGGAAGGAAGACAAGTGCCAGGAGTTAATGTTTTAAAATCCTTACATCACTAAACAAATCTGAACAACATTATACCAGAGATAAATACATTCAGCCTTCCCCAACTACCAATATTTGCACAAAGTTTAGGAGAGTTTCTTTACTTATTTCAGGGAATACCCTTCTATACACAGCCAATAGTTATTGGATAATTGTACTGTAGCTATACTGGTATGTACTTACAATTTTATTTGCATTCCAGTGGCTATCCTGGAGTAGCTCTTGCTGTGTTACGGCAAAGGCAATTGAAGAGTGACTGATCTCACATAGTACACAAACCATGAAGATACTTACATGCTTTAAACGAGATTCATTATCAAACTGTTCTGCTAATGGTCTGGTATGCTTGGAATCATTCACACATTACATAGAGGTAAAGGGCTTTCCCTTCCCAGTCATACCAGGAGTATATAAATATTTGGGGCTGGAAACGATAACAGAAATTTGTCACTTATTCTGCAAGAT
This sequence comes from Chelonoidis abingdonii, assembly GCF_003597395.2. Classification (NCBI taxonomy): domain Eukaryota; kingdom Metazoa; phylum Chordata; order Testudines; family Testudinidae; genus Chelonoidis; species Chelonoidis abingdonii. The sequence continues at coordinate 133,276,244 of NC_133774.1, forward strand.
GATTTTCCTTTAGAACTGGTCAAACCTCAGTTGAAAACAGCTTTGGCTAGCACCTCAAAGGATTCACAGATCTTCCTCTCTTCTCCAAACCTGCCTTTTTCCATCCAAATCTTGGCCCAGCCTTCTGATCTCGCCTCAGCAATGTGCGCTTTATCAGTTTAAACTTAACATGCCCAAAACTGAGCTCTTAATCTTCCCCACCAAGCCCCTGGCTCTGCCTTTCTCTGTTACTGCGGTCAGCGCACCTTCTCCCATCATCTAGCCCTCTGGCCTCAGTGAATGCAATTTTCCTTCTCTCAAGTCCATTCAAAAATCAACAAAGAGTCCTGTGGCACCTTATAGACTAACAGACATATTGGAGCATGAGCTTTCGTGGGTGAATGCCCACTTCATCAGATGCATGTTTTTACAGATCCAGACTAACACGGCTACCCCTCTGATACATTCAAAAATCATAAAATCATAGACGTACAGGACTGGAAGGGACCTCAATATGTCATCTAGTCCAGTCCCCTACTCTCATGGCCAAACTAAGTAATAACTAGACCACCCCTAACAGGTGTTTGTCTGACTTGTTCTTTAAAACCTCCAATGATGGAGATTCCACAACCTCCCTAGGTAATTTATTCCAGTGCTTAACCACCTGACACCCTTGGCCCTGTGCTGCTTTTGGGCTCTGGCCACAAGGGTTCAGGCTCCACCCCCTACCGCCCACCCCCCAGCCACACTCTCCCATGGCCCCACTGCCCTCCCAATGGCCCTCAACTACAGGACTTAATTTGCCCCCAGGTTGCCAAGGCTGAGTTAGTTCTGTGACTGTGAAAAGTGATTACTTGTATGTTTGTTAATATCACTTTGCACAGCAAGACTACTGGCTAGCAATAAATACAATTACAAATGATTTGGGAAGGTGTAGTATGTGCATATTGTATTTGGTTTCCTAAAATTACATTAGTATTTAGGAAAAAAAGTTTGAAAGGGCCACCAGCAGAGAGTTGGTGCTGCACTCTGAGGCCACCAAACATGTCGAGACACCTCGGAACATGATCATGAAGGAAGATTGTTATTATTACAGAAGCACACAAACTGAGGATGACTGATAACAGTTTTCAATTACATAAAAGGCTGTTACAAAGAAAAGGACTGACAAATCTCCTCGACTTAACACTTCGAGAGCTACCGGATCATGGAGAAAATGGGACTTAAAATCTGCCAGCCAAGGGGAGTTACTAGGTTGCGCTATTAGGAAAAATTTCCTGAAGTGTCAGGTGGTTACAGCACACCTGCGATAAATTACTATTCAGCACCGGATGGTGTGTGCAACTGCTCCATCATGAGATGTTTTAAAGAAACACGTCCAGATCAACACCTGTGTAGGGTGTCTGTTATTACTGTAGTTCTGGTGCACATGAAGTAGGGGAACTGGACTAGATGAATCATTGAGGTCCCTCCAGTCTTACGTCGTATGATTTTATTGATTTTTGAATGTATCAGAGGGGTAGCCGTGTTAGTCCTGGATCTGTAAAAATCATGCATCTATTGAAGTGGGCTTCCCCACACAAAGCTCATGCTCCCAATATGTCTGCTAGTCTATAAGTGTGCACAGGACTCTTGTTTGATTTTTGAAATGGCTTGAGAGAAGAAATTGCATTCACTGAAGGCCGAGAGGCTAGATGATCGGAGAAGGTGCGCCTGCACAGCCCAAACAGTAATACAGCAGACAGCGCAGCTGTGAGCTGCGCGGAGATTACAGCAGCTCAGCTAGCTCTGCGGCATGTTTAGCACCTTTATCAAACCAGCATAAAGCGCACTGTGAGCTGAGGCGAGATCAAGGAGCCCGGGCCAGATAGTATGGAACTCACAAGGCAGGTTTGGAGAGAGAGGAAGATTTGTGAATCCTTTGAGGTGTCTAGCTAAAGCTGTTTTCAACTGAGGTTTGACCAGTTCTAAAGTGAGAAATATCTTGCAGAATAAGATGACAAATTTCTGGTTCATCGTTTCCAGCCAATATTTATTATAACTCCTGGTATGACTGGGGAAGGAAAGCCTTTACCTCTATGTAATTGTGAATGATTCAAGCATTCCGACCATTAGCAGAACACGTTTGATAATGAATCTCGTTTAAAGCATGTAAAGTATCTCGATGGTTTGTGTACTACTGTGAGAATCAGTCGAGTCTTCAATTGCCTGTGGCCGTAACACAGCAAGAGCTACTCCAGGATAAAGCCACTGAATGCAAATAAACTTGAAGTACATACCAGTATAGCTACAGTACAACTTATTCCAATAACTATTGGCATGTCGTATAGAAGGGTATTCCCTGAAAAAGTTTAAGAAACTCATCCTAAACTTTGTGCAAATATTGGTAGTTGGGGAAGGCTGAATGATATTTATCTCTGTAATAAATGTTTGTTCAGATTTGTTAGTGATGTAAGGATTTTAAACATTAACTCCTAGGCACTTGTCTTCCTTCCTGAGGACTACCAATCAGTACAAAGAATATGGTGTCCAGTAGAACCTCAAACTATGAGCTTAGTCTGGAGACATAAGGCTGACTGCCACACACCCCTTCCTAGAGAACTTGGCATCCTTAAGAGAAGTTGACCATCACACTCATCGAATGCAGCGGTGATAAGGGTTACCAACATCACGTAGATCTAGTCATCTATGGCCAAGTATGCCGATGCTCAAAAATCCTGTAAAATCTGGTCTTCTGAAATCTGGTCGAGAAGTGTCACAGTTGGAGGCTCTGAATGCTGAAGCATGTTTGGAAATCTGAGTGTTATTTAGGACATAATGGGAACTGCTACTGTCTTGAAAATTCAGGACCCACTAGTTGAGGTTGCTGGAGTCCTGGAAATCAGTTCTTGACTTTTAAAATCTAGCCCTAATTCCTATAGTATTTTGGGGCAGAGGTGCTTGCAACTGAGAGCACTAATACAATGAAGAACACAATGTCGCAAATGTCAGAGTTTCGATAATGCTATGATTCTGTACAAATCATTGTTTTGTTAACATTCCAAAATACAGAGTGATGAACTTTAAACACAACTGAGTAGTTTATATGTTCGCTTATGACCAAGTAACCAACAAGTGTCAATATTTGTGGAGTCATTCAGCTGACATAAGAACCACATAATCACTTCAAGTGCTTCAGTTTAACCTTATTACTCCCTTCTCAGTTCAGAATTCTCGTTTAACAACTCTGAATAGTTTGTTCCAGCCTGAGAAAATCTAAGCTAAAATATTGAGTTTTAGGTGAGGGTTGCAATTGAAAAATAAGGAATGTAGTTGAAGCACAATGACTTTAGCTCTTTGGGGCAGGATCCTCTTTTAGTTCTGAGTTGTATATGTGCCCACCGGTAGGGACAGGTGGGGTCCTGGTCCTGTGGGTGAGATAGGAACTATTAAATGCTGTGACAGGAACATAATTAATACATAATTTAAGATTGTTGAAATTAAGTTGCTAACCATAACACTAACAGAGCTTGATATGGAAACCAAGAAATGTGGAAAAAAGAAAAATGCACTCATCTTCATTAATTGGTCATGTTAGAAGCAGAAAAAAAGAGTTGTTAATCAATAAACTTCAAAAGTAATATGAAGAATTTGCCAATGTTTAACCTATCTGCAGAAAAGTATTGCCAGAATTTCCTTTTACCTGAT